>NC_081408.1:456133067-456433067 GCF_030272615.1 Cryptomeria japonica | reverse complement strand
GTTCATATTGAAACTATACAGGTTTGCACAACACCTCCACTCACACTTCACACGGTTCTACTTGCTTGTTGTTACCCACTTTCTATTAAATACTTCCTACAATTATAGTATCTCATGTCTTGCTAATACTTCTCTCTTGTTCTCATCGTTGCAGGCCATAAAAAAAAGATTGTTTTAAACCACACATGATACAGGGCTATCTCAATCTGTCTGATCTTCCACTTTAGTAATGCTAAATTTTGCTTGCACTTCTCATCTTCTTTGCAGATTTAACAACCACAACAAAGTTTTATCAGACATATCGTCCACATCAGTTTCAACAAATCTGAGTGCCTTCCTTTCCTATTCTTCTCTATCTCCAACTTTTTCCACTTGCAATTATTTAATGCACTTATAATGTTCTAATACAATTTTAATGTCGACAAGTACACCATGATGAGTTTGATACAATCTAGAACACTGTCCAACAACAAAATGCACGATCAACACAACCTCAATACAATACAATACAATACAATATAATACAACATTGAGATTACAAGGCTTTCTCCACTTGTACATCAAAATGCCTTTCTCGGAGCAGCAACTCCTCAATGCTTTCATTCAGCTTTGGGACCAACATATTAGATAACTTGGCTTATGTACTTCATAAATTAATACCTTAAATGGTTGTATAACATGCTGGAAAATCTAGTATGGGGGTTGGAGGGTGGATAATTTTGATTTTCTGGGACCAACACATCAAATTGGTTGGGTTTTATACAATCTAAAATAGTCTTCTTTTATAATTTTGTATAGCAAAAAATATTGTCATACAAGCTACCATTTTAATAACACCTTTATATTGCTCTGTGGTACTGTACATCATGCTGCCTTCCGTAGCATGGGGGTTGGTGGGTGGTTAAATTAAAGTTTTGGGACCAACTAAAAAAACATTGGTTGGGTTATGTACAGTTTGACATTTTCATATAATAAAGTTTTCACTTCTTTTTTTCTCCAAAAATATCTCCTTTCACAATTCTGTATGGTGATTTTATAGACCTACTCTTAACACACATTATATTATGTTCACTTGGCTTTATTCAAATCACAACTAACTAATTTTCACCTATCGGTGTCCTGTTGCAGGCACTTCCCCTACAACTGCTAGTTTTAATTTGTTTCAAATTCAATATAAATAACTCAAAACTTAAACCTCACCCTATCTTTAAATTGATTTATTTAAGATATAGAAAAGACTCTTTTAAAGGTACATTGGGATAAGGCCGTTGGATTTGAGTTATGAATGGTTTGTGCGAACCTGTAGATATTAAATACCTAATTATTTAATCATGATTCCATAACCATGGGTAGGTGCATTGTGTGGGATTAAAACAAACAACCTCATTCATATTATATTTAGCCAATAGGCTATTTAATGTGGGCATAGCCCACCGGTATTGTCTCACGCACGTCGAAAAGGAATCACGCGCTGTTGGTTTCCTTCCTAAAGCTTTTTTTTCTATTGAAAAAATTGCCAACTACATTGAAGAAAATGTGGCACGCCAATGCTGGTTTTATCTCCTTTTATATATTAACATGATTTCATCCAAAAAATTATTTTCATTGAGGAAGACAAAGACATGAGGAAAACTCCCATCCTTCCAGCTTTTATTTATAGGATCATTATTGGAGGAGTTGACTTCTAATATGAGAAGTTGATTTTATGACTTATATCATGTTACCAGTTCAGTCTTAAACTATGGCTTTGTCGAGTAATTCGAGTGCTTGTTTGTTTTTAGTTGCCGAAATAACTTGGCAAACCCCTCTATTTAGATCTGGTTTTATCAACAAGGCTTGGCGTATGTGTAGTAGCATAGTAATGGAGAAGATCATAATAACAAATAATTTATATGGACATTCCTTTCTTCAACACTCTTGTTTGAATTCATATTTTATATACAAAGGTATCAACGATTCTCTTGTGGTAAACAATGTTTCTTGCTTGTAGGAATTGTGATGTTTGGAGAAATGCAGATTATAAAGCATTTACCAAAGCATAATATAAACAACATAGTGAAAGATAAAGCATGAAAGCACATAACACAACACCAATATTTTGACGTGGAAAACCTAATAAAGGGAAAAACCACAACGGGAAACCCTACCCATAGTCAGATAATACTTCTGCAATAGTATGTGAAATAATTACAATGGGGATTGCACTTCCAATTAGGCCAACCGCCTAGAGATCACTTCTCATCACAAAAAGGGAAGTCTCACTAACTTACATAAACATCGGACTACAATTCGAAGAAAAATGAATTGTGAAAATAACATCTCCTAATGCTTGATACAGTTTCAATTAAGCACAGATGTCTACCCTACCCTGCAATACCAAAACTTTCATAACCCTTCGTTGAATGATATAACCTTGTTCGCACAATTACCTCTCTGATAATGCAGACATAACCTTTGATCTCTATGATTATACAAATTATATGAATAAGTCACCTATAAATATAGATCATCAACCTTGATAATGTTAGGATTAATGATAGTCCCAAAGACACTGAGAGGGGGGGGTGAATTAGTGTCTAACTGGTTAGCAGAATATTTAAACTTATTAAGAACTTTGCATCCCAAAACAATGTACCGGTAAATAAGAATTAATGCAGCAAATAAGAATAACAGAGACAACATAGAGAACACACCATAACACAAGATATTTAGCGAGGAAACCTGGTGTGGGAAAAACCTCATTGGGATTTGTGACCCACAATATTCACTCACTGGCCAATGAATAAATATTACTTTCAATGAGGGGCCTGCACATGCAGGAAGGCCAACTTCCTAGAGCTCATTGCTCAATAAGAGTCACACTAACTACAAAGGTGGATTATGAAATCCAATACAATGTACTGCTTCAAGTCAACATCAACTATGCCAGGTTTAGTATCGGTTTAAGCTCAGTCTATAACCAAAAACCTTATACATAATTTGCCTTATGCATTCGCATATAACATCCTTCTTTTTTCTTATCTCTCCTACCATCATACTCAAAATGACCTATAAGATCTCATACATATATATGAGTCTTTTACAATATGCCATGTCAACTTTTACAAAAGATAATTACAATAAAAAACAATAAACAAGGTTTATTCCATGTCGGTTGGGGTGTCGGTATGCATTGTTGCCGTTGCTAGTGAAGTGCATGCTGGTGTATGTAGAAATCTATTGCCAGTGCCGCTAACTATCTATGGCTTACTAGATGAATGCTAGTTGGTTGCGAGACGGTTGCCATCAATGACAACATCAACTATTCTCATAAGAGTGTAGAATGCCAACAATCTCCCCCTTTGGCATTGATGGCAACACTCATGAGAAAAATCCAAAAACCGTTCCAAAAACTGAAGTTCAAAAAGTTTCCTAAAAGATGTGCTCCCCCTGAGCAAATGATCTTCTTTGAATAAGTATTTTTCTCTCCACTACTCCCCCTCTGACATCAATGACAAAGGTTGTCGAAAATAGTCAAATGAGTGCAAAAATTTCACCTCAAAGTTTGTAACCGGTTGGTTACAATCTGAAAGATGTCTGGCAAAACCAAATTTAGACTCTGCATGAATCTTTTGCTGTCAGTCAGGGTTGCCTCAGTCTGTTGGATCGTGTCGGTGAGATAGTGCATGTGTTCTTCCTGTGATTGCTCTCCTTGAAGTAACACCTTTAATATTTCATTTCTCAGAGAGATAAGATTGTCCAACTTAGGACCAAGTTTATATTTAAGTTCTTTGGCATTAGACTTAATCCTTGCCTTCTCTTTCTCAAGTTTCTCCAATTTCTCCTCAAAACCTGCTATTTCCTGCTCAATAACTGATATAGGTTCGGATGAACCAATTATGTTATCAACTATGTCATCAATTTCTTTATGTACTCTACTGATATCTTTTTCTAAGTCCTCTGTCAAAAGATGGGGTTTGCATGTTTCCCTGTAAAGCTCTTTGTATTCCAAAATTGTAGAGTTCAGTGTCGGTAATAGTGTATTAATGTGTTTTGTGCACTTCTTTATTGTGTCTTCAAAGAATTTATCCTTCTCCTTTTCAACTTTCTCCTGGAAAGTGTCCTCATTCACTTTGTCAATGGTTATTACATTATTAGTAATAAATTTTGATAGTGTGTCCAATTTTCCTATAGAATCCTTGATGTGATCAGTGTTACAATTTGGTGCAATCAACTTCAGAACTAGTAAAGTGTTATCAATTGCCTTGTAAGCCAATACATTGTAGTCTGTTATCTTCTTGATTGAATCTAAAAGTGCTTCAGTAACATTTGTAGGTCTGGATTCACTTGTTGAAGTGCTAGATGTCTAACCAATTATCTTTATTACCTCTATGCTTCCAACATTAGTAACCATTTTTCTTGTGTTTAACCGGTGGATCAATCTGAGTTTTCATTTCAACCAGTAAAGGTTTGTCTGATTGTTTAGGTTTCTCAGAGATTGTCAGTTTCTCTACCTCAATATGTACCTCTGCCTCTATAGGTTTTTCAATAAGTTCAACTATCAGTATCTTTATCTCCGGTGGCCTTGTGCCAGCATCTTTTTATTTAGTAGGTTTTCATGTATCTAATGGTTGCTCTGTTTGGGTTGGGATCTCAACCTCAACAGTCTCTACCGGTTTCTCAGCTATGTTGCCACTATCAACATTATCATTATTAACCTCTGTACTATCCTTATCCACAACAATATTTACTTCCTGAGTATCCACATTCATGGTAAAAAGTATCTCAGATTTAGGATTCGTATCATCATGTGTGATACCTTCAGTGTCAGAGACCGGTGTATCATATGTGTGTACCGGTGTAGTATCCAAAGGCGGTGGTGGTATATTATCAGTAATCTTGATGTTCAGAATTCCACCAATCTTTCCTTTTCCCTTATCCTTATCCTTTTGATATACTTTGAATGTCTTCTTTCGTCGGTTCCTTTCCTCTTGTTTTTCTTTTTCCACAAAAAATATATCTCATTTATCAGCAGTCTCTTCTGCAATCTCATTTACTCTTCCTGCCATTAAACTTACATGTCGGTGCCCACTGGCAAAAATGGATCTATTAGCCTCACAAATCAATTCATCAATTTCCTCTTTTGAATTCACTGGATGAATAGCTAGAAGTTTTTCAACTTTTAGTTTCTTATCTAATTCCATCACTGCTAT
This sequence comes from Cryptomeria japonica, assembly GCF_030272615.1. NCBI lineage: Eukaryota > Viridiplantae > Streptophyta > Pinopsida > Cupressales > Cupressaceae > Cryptomeria > Cryptomeria japonica. The sequence goes on along the minus strand of NC_081408.1, from coordinate 456,427,875 downwards.
CCTTTTTGCATCCAATCTTCTATATGGTTCATTTCGTAAATCATCCACAACTTCAATTAAGACTTTCTTATATATGTCCAAGTATAAAATAATATTGTTCTCAATGCTTTCCTTGTCAGAATCATTAAATGAATTATATAGTTTACTCACATTAGCCAAATTTCCATCATTAGTTATTTCATTTAATAAATCATCCAATGAAGGTGTGACCGGTTTTTGTTTCTTCTTAGGAGTTAGTTTCTTGGTCGGTTCCCTTACTGCATGTTGTTTCTTCCTCAAGGTCCTTGTTCTCTTAGGTGAAGGAGAGGGTACCGGTGAAGGTTTTCTCTTCCTCCTTTCTACTCTTTTAAACTTTGTTGCCTTGTCACTGTCGGTTCCAGAAGATGTGCCTCTGGTTGCAGTCCTTCAAGCTCACTAGCTGATATCACAGTAATGTTCATTACATTTTCCTTGATTTCCTTTACTTTCTTAGAAGCATCTCTAATTTATTTTTCTCTTTTCTTTCTTTGCTTCATTTTTTTTACACCACTTTCAATAGTTTCAGCACTGCCAAAAACTTGTTCTAATGGTTCTCTCAGTGCATCTAGTAATGCTTTAGCATATGTTTCCAGAATGTTTAGATCTACCTCATATCCCATTTTAGTTACCCACATAGTTCCCATGCTGGTGAAAGCTTCCTGTATTTGTTTCCCTACTGGTATATCATAACCAAAGTCTTTGGGTCCTGTACCGAGAATTTCCTTAGTGAAATACAACATTAAACATACCAAAAGGTTTCCAAAATAGAATGTGCCTTTCTTGTCACCTTTGGTCTTTTTCAGGTTCTCAATAAGCTCATCTTTCAGCCAGTCACATACATCAATCATTGCATTGTTGTTAACCATCTCATAAGCACTGTGTATACAGAGACTAGAAACTGAATTTAGCCTATTAGCGTGTGTAGTCTTGTATCCTAGCACCATACTCACAAATATCACATTGATGTCCTTAATATCATTCACTCTTAGTGATCTACTGTCAGATGTTGCTCTGATTAGGCTTATCACTGTGTTGTTGGGAATCTTCTTATTTTTATCAAGTCTTTTGTCAGTTGAGGGTAAACCAGTTACTGCCCTAATTGCTTGCTCGGTTATTTTGCAGACAGAATCGTACCATAATAATTCTCCATGTGCTCTACTTAAAACAATTCTGACTACTTCCTCTGGAAATTCAGGGATATTCAATATCTCAACAAAACCTAAGGTTTCTACAATCTTGTGTTCAGGTTTAACAGCACCATTTTCATCATAATTACCGTTTTAAACATTTTCATCAATTCCTCATAACCTAATTCTTCAATGTTGCAATGTATATAAATCCTAGGGTCTTCAACAAAAGCTACACCTTTAGGAATTTGTGAAAATGCCCCTATGGAATCATCTTGCTTAGCTACTTCAGGAATTATTTTAAACACGGGCCTAGGGAGTTTCACATTTTCCACAATAGTAGGGATCTAAACAAACTTGGGAGCAGAAGAAGAAGCCATTGAAAAATACCTTTAGTTGCTTGAAAATATTCTGAATGCTTGGAGAAATCACTTCGCACCTTGCTTTGAATTCCTTCGCTCAATTTTTGCGCTCTGCTAATTTGAATGTTCGGTGTGTCGAAAAAGAGGGTAATCAACTGATTTATAATGAAATTTCTCTCAACAACTGCATTAAATGCTCGCTAGTTAAGTGAAAACTTAACACATCTGTCGGTAAGGAAGAAATCTATCTTCTCACCATCAACCGAGGGTACTTTGCATTATTTTCAATTTTTTGCAATACCCCCAAAACGGGTTACTTCTCAGTTGGATGAAGAATCTCCTACCGGTGGAGTATTACTCTGTTCTACCGGTGCAAAGATAGTTTCATCAACCTTCAGATCTCTCTTTCTAATCTATTGTTTTGAAAATTCTTGCTTTACCTCATCTACCTTTTCTTTGCCTTTCAAATTGGATCCTTTATTGTTTACCGATGAAGTCTTACTTCTACATAATTTTGCAATATGTCTAATCTTGTTACAAGCATAACAAGTTACATTATTCTTCTAAATAGCCTTTCCATATCCTATGCTGGTTTTTGTTCTGCATTGATTAGATAAGTGCCCAAATCTTCCACAAACATAGCATCTCACGTTCATTCTGTAGTTTTCTGAATTATGACCAACTTTGTTTCATTTGGAACATTGACCGGTGGGTGCATTAACGTTCTAATTGTTTCTAAATCTACATTGATTTGATCTATGACCATACTTGTTACAGTTAAAGCATTTCCCATTAAATTTATAAGCACTAGTTTGTCTTACCAGTTTACTGTGATCATGATTGTTTGCAGTACCGAAAATTTCTCCAACTTCAAATCCAAGTCCATTAGTATCTCCATTAGGTTTCTAATTTTTTAGCATATCATCAAGTTCCTCTAAACTTTTCTTGAATTTCTCTTTGTGTTGATTTGCAGTAGCCAACTCATTTTCTAGAATTCCCTTTTGTCTCATAAGCTCAGTTATATCATGTTGCGTGTGAATTAGATCCGTTTTCAGCATATCATTTTCATGACTGATTCTTAGATTTTCATTTCCAGCATCATTAAGTCTCCTAATCAAGTCTTCTTCATTCTTCTTCTTGTCTTCAATATCTTTACATAACCTCATAGTCATATCTTGCATTTCATTCTTCATGTTACTGTTCTCTATTCTCAACTTGTTCACAAGTTCATTATGAGTTTCATTTTCATCATCATCTTTCTGCATCTTCTCATGAAGTTCTTTTCTTTTATTTCGAGCTATAGTAAGATTCTCCTGAAGTCCTTGAATGAATTCTTGTGCAGTCCTCAGATCATCTTCAAGTTTGATATTCTTCAATTTCTCTGCATCATAGTCTACAAGAGCTCCTTCCAATTATTTTCTTAAGTTCTCCATCTGTACCGGTGTCAGAATCTTCCTCAAGTTGTTAGGCTTTTGAAAATAGAGGACCACACTCTGATACCAATTATTAGGATTAATGATAGTCCCAAAGGCACTGAGAGGGGGGGGTGAATCAGTGTCTAACCGGTTAGCAAAATATTTAAACTTATTAAGAAATTTGCATCCCAAAACAGTATACTGATAAATAAGAATTAATGCAGCAAATAAGAATAACAGAGACAACATAGAGAACACACCATAACACAAGATATTTAATGAGGAAACCTGGTGTGGGAAAAACCTCAGTGGGATTTGTGACCCACAATATTCACTCACTGGCCAATGAAGAAATATTATTTACAATGAGGGGCCTACACATGCAGGAAGGCCAACTGCCTAGAACTCACTGCTCAATAAGATTCACACTAACTACAAAGGTGGATTATGAAATCCAATACAATGTGTTGCTTCAAATCAGCATCAACTATGTCAGGTTCAGTACTGGTTTAAGTTCAGTCTATAACCAAAAACCTTATACAAAATTTGCCTTATACATTCGCATATAACATCCTTCCTTTTTCTTATTTATCTCCTACCATCATACTCAAAATGACCTATAAGATCTCATACATATATATGAGTCTTTTACAATATGCCATGTCGGCTTTTACAAAAGATAATTACAATAAAAAACAATAAACAAGGTTTATTCCATGTCGGCTGGGGTGTCGGTATGCATTGTTGCCACTGCTGGTGTATGTAGAAGTATATTGCCGGTGCCGGTAATTGTTGGTGGCTTACCAAATAAATGTTAGTTGGTTGCCAGATGGTTGCCATCAATGACAACATCAACTATTCTCATAAGAGTGTAGAATGCCAACAGATAATAAGGTTGGCTAAACCCTAAACCCATAAACCATAATTACAAACAATACATCACATAATACCACTGAATCAATATTATGATTTACATTACATGGCATGGACCTAATTCAAATTCCCAAATAATTATATCCACCAAAAATTCAGCTAAGACCTATATCAACACTTTTCACCAACCGATAGAAACCCTTAGTGTAATAACACAAAATAACCAACCAGATCCAAATAGGACCACCAAATCATCATGCCATCCAATGCGAAGCCACCAAACAATTAGGACATGATCAATAATGCATTCAACATGTTAGGAACCATTTTCATAATCCGAACCAAAATCACTTAACCAAATCATCGAATATCGCCAACCGATAAAGCCAACCGGTACCAAGAAATATCAACCGGTAATCGAGAACATAAGTGATAGCTTTCACAGCACCAAATCATGAACCAACTAAATGTGATAAGCATATAACTATCCTGAATAACCATCCAAAACCGAAACAACCAATCTGATCATATTGGATCAGAAACACTGATAACCAAGTCCAACCGGGATAGCAGCATCCAGCCAGAATAACAGTAACCAATTGGGATAGCAGTAACCAACCAGGACAGAACCATATCCAATGAGAGCACAATGTTGACATCAATGACAACACATAAGAAAATTCAACATATTGCCAACAATCTCCCCCTTTGGCATTGATGGCAACATTGAATATGAAAAACATCCAAGTGCCAAGCAATTCCAACAAGCTCCCCAAACAATCAAGAACCAAAAAATATCTCTCTCCCTAAGATTTTCTGATTTTTACATGAACACCTCTCCCCCTTTGACATCAATAATAAAGGGATGATGCCAAACCAAATAGCTGACTAGTCCCCCTGAGTAGCAACATCATCCCATCAACCCGGATCAAAAGATGTTTCTGATAAGCTCACCAGATTGATGCATCCTTGCATCTCTAAGTCTCTTCCGAGGGGTGGTGACCCCCAACCAATCTTTAAGATATTCAAAAGTATCTTTAGACAATGGTTTAGTTAGAATATCTACAATCTGTTCCTTAGTAAGCACATAAACCAATCTGACTTCCTTTGCTTCAACCTTTTCCTTCAAGAAATTATACCTTTTAGAAATGTGTTTTGATTTAGAATGAAATACCAGATTCTTTGACATATCAATAGGAGCAGTATTATCACGGTGAATAACAATAGGCTCATCATAACTTACCCTTATATCCTTCAACATTTGCTTCATCCATAAAATATGAGTGCAATTAGTTGCAACAACTACATATTTAGCTGCAATGATAGATAATGAAGTGCATGATTGTTTCTTGGTAAGCCATGAAACCAATTTCTTCCCAAGAAAGAATGCACCACCTGTAGTGCTCTTTTGGTCATCAACATCTCCTGCCCAATCGGAGTCTGTATAGGCACATAATTTGAAATCATCATACTTTGGATACCATAACCCATACTCTGTTGTTCCTGCCAAATATCTGAATATTCTTTTAACAAAAATATTATGACTTTCTCTCCGATTAGGCTAAAAACTAGAAGCAATGCATGCATCATTCATTATATCTGATCTGGTTTGAGTTAATTACAACAATCCACCAATCATTGATTTGTATCTAGATGGGTTCACTCTTGGAGATTCATCTTCCTTAGACAATTTCCAAACCAATCTATCCTTGTTTCTTACAACCTGACCTTCCTCATTTAATTTATTCCTAAAAACCCATTTAGTTCCAATAACATTTTTATCCTTAGGCCTAGGAACCAATTCCCATGTTTCATTATTTTCTATATGATTCAATTCTTCATCCACAACTCTCATCCAATTCTGATCTTTACTTGTTTCAATAAAATATTTTGGTTCAATTTGAGAAATTAAACAAACCTCTTCAGTAGTTAACCTTCTTCTTGTCATCACACCTTTCCTCTTGTCTCCTATGATATAAACTTCATAATGATTCAGCTTCACATACCTTGGAGTCTTTGAATTATCGTGACTTTCTGACTCTTTCTGCTCATCAACAGTCACTATGGAGTTTTCTGATGTTACTGGAACAACTTGATCAATGCTTTGAACTGATTCTTGCACAATCGGTTTTGATTTGACAATCTCATCTTCAAGTCCATAGTCATATGACTAGATCTGATTATTACCTTGCTCATGCACTTTGACATTTATGCTTTTCCTTATCCTATGCAGTCTTTTGTTATAACATATATATGCTTTACTCTTCGTAGAATAACCCAAAAATATTCCTTCATCACATCTAGGATCAAATTTTCCTAATGCATCATCTCTTCTAATATAGATTTACTTTTGAAAATTATGAAATATCTGACAATAGGAGTATGACCAAACTATAATTCATAAGGAGTCTCACCACTATCACCTTTTATGTGTACCTTGTTGAAAGTGTATACCGCAGTATTGACAGCTTCTCTCCAATAGATATCAGACAATTTGGCTTCCATCATCATTGACCTTGCAGCATCTAAGATAGTTATGTTCTTCCTTTCCACTATTCCATTCTATTGTGGAGTTTTAGGTGCAGAAATTTGTCTTCTGATTCCATGCTTCTCACAAAAGTTGTTGAACTTATTGGATGTAAATTCACCGCCTTGATCTGATCTTAAACATTTTATCTTCAATCATGTTTCTGTCTCTACCATAGCCTTGAAATTTTTGAATTTCTCAAGAGCTTCTGATTTTTCTTTCAAAAATGCAACCCACATCATTCTAGAGTAATCATCAATAAGCAACATAAAGTATCTATCACCTTGAAAAAATTTAGTCCTTGTCGGTCCACACAGATCAGTATGAATAAGATCAAGAATTTCATTAAATTTATCATGTATGCTTCTGAAAGAAGTTCTAACTTGCTTACCCATTTGACATTCTCTACATCCAGGATTATGAGGCTTGATAATCTTGGGCAAATATCTGGCAGCCTATGTTGAACTGATCTTCACTATGCAATCAAAATTCACGTGACACATCCTCTTATGCCATAGCCAACTTTCATCAATTTGAGAAATCAAACAAGTCTTCTCACTGGAGTTCAAATGAAAGATATTTCCTTTGGTCTGAGTTTTGGATGCAATTTCCAAACCAAATCTGTTGATAATCTTGCATTTTCCATCTTTGAATTGCAAATGAAATCCTCTATCCACCATCTAACCTACACTCAAAATATTATGCTTCAAACCTTCAACATAATAAACATTCTCGGTATTAGTCTTACCATCCAAGGATATTGTTCCTTTGCCTTTGATCCTACATGCCTTGTCTCCAAATCTGACTAGTCCACCATCAAATTCTTGCAGAGTCAGGAATTTCCTCTTGTTGGCAGTCATATGATGTGAGCAACCACTGTCTATAACCCATTCATCCTTATCTTCAATTTTAGCAGCCAACGCTTTCTCCTCAGTATGATTTGTATCAATGACAGGTTTTAGAGAATCATCCTTGATAGCAATAAAGACCCAATCTTTGTCGGAGCTTCCATTACCAGATCCACTCATAGGTTCATCATCATCAGTAATACCAAAATCATCATCACCAGCATAGTAACATGATTTATCATTATTCCTTATAAATCTAGGTCTGCTCTGATATTCTGGATTAGGTTTATAATTCCTCATAAATCTTTCTTGATTCCTAGCAGCTCTCTCATGACATCTAGAAGCAAAATGACCAATCTTATTACATGAAAAACATTTAAAAGGAACTTTTCCTTCATACTTACTTCCAACCAGTCCTCTAGGGATTCTTCTGGAAATTAGGGCTTCCAACTCTTCAAGTTCTATGTCTTCTCTCTCAATGTCTTCCAATTATTTATCATATAACTCCTTCCAGTCTGTATGCTTACCAGAGGCAGATGCTTTAAATGCAGTCTCGGTTTTAGTAGCACTCTGATCTCTAAGTTCTTCAAGTTCAAAAGTAGTCAACTTCCCAAGTAATGTATCTCTGGTAACAGGGGTATTTGACATTGTCCAGAGTTCATTTATTGCAGTAGCCTTCATCTTGTAAGTCGGAGGTAGAACTCTCAAAATATTTGACACAACCTCATCCTCATTAACAATTCCACCACAACATTTGATTCCCATGACAATCTCATTCACTCTATCCATGAAAGAACTTATCTTCTCATCTTCTTCCATCTTCAAAGTTTCATATCTCACTCGGTAACCTTCAAGTTTTGAAATCTTTACTGCTCGGTCACCTTCATAAAGAGTTTCAAGCTTCAACCAAATCTACTTAGCATTTTCCAACTCTGTGACATTCAACAACTTCTCATGTGATAGGGCACTTAACAAAGCTTCTTTCACTTTGACATCATTATCAACATTCTTCTGTTCATCAGTAGGTGTTGAAGCTCCAGAATTAGAGTCATAAGGTGTACACCCTTTCTCTGTTATCTCCCAAACTTCAACTCCAAGACATCTTAGATGAATCTTCATTTGCTCCTTTCATATTTTGTAATTTGTACCATCAAATCTGGGACTCTCCTTCCGGTAGGGATTGAATGTACAAGTTGATGCCATTGTTCCTCAAGCGGTTAAGCTTCTGTAGAGAGGACCTTGCTCTGATACCAATTGTTAGAATCTCAGATACCAGAGGAAAACTGAGAGGGGGGGGGTTGAATCAATTTTCGACAAATTAAACACTTAATGCAGATTATAAACCATTTATCGGAGCATAATATAAACATCACAATGAAAGATAAAGCATGAAAGCACATAACACACAACACCAATATTTTGACGTAGAAAACCCGGTAAAGGGAAAAACCACAGTGGGAAACCCTAGCCACAGTTAGATAATACTTCTACAACCGTATGTAAAATAATTACAATGATGATTGCACTTGCAATCAGGCCAACCGCCTAGAGCTCACTGTTCATCACAAAAAGGGAAGTTTCACTGACTTACATAAACATCAGAGTACAGTACGGAGAAAAATGAATTGTGAAAATAACATCTCCTAATTCATCACCATAGAAGTAAAGTTTTTGCTTTTAATAATAATAATACCCTAATTCAATTATTGTAAGAAGTGTTGCTAATTATAATTTTTTCTTAAATATATAAATAATTATATTTTTTTATTGTAAATTTTATAGTCTATTTTTATTGACTAAAGTAATGTTGGTAGTGTTATAATGTGAAATCAGTATGCATTTTTATAAGTAAATAAAATAGACAAATTATAATTAAGTAGTAATGGATAGATTTTAATAGAGATTTTTTTTACAAAAAATTGATATAAATTTGACAATTACTCATTGCTAAATTAATAATTAAACAAATTATTTAATTACTTTAAAAATGTTTAAATATTTAAATCATATTTTTTACATTATTGAAAAGAAAAATAACCTTATTCAAATGTTAGAGACCTTCTCTCATGGAATCATTACATCTTAAGTAAATAAAATGGTTATTCACTAAACAATGTAGATAAAATAAAATAATTTTTAAATAATTATATTTTAAGTAAAACATAATTGTCATGTAAATAAATATTTTTGTATATTATATAATGTAAATAAAATAAAATAAACCTTAAGTAATTATAAAGTAAAATAAAATAATTTTGAAATAAATATAAAATAATTCACAATTATATATGAAATGTAACATTTTTGCATGGAAAAAAGTATATAACTTATTGTATAAACTAATTGTAGTTTTTATGGATTTTTTAGGTTCAAATATTTTGAATCACTATTTTCTTTGGAAGGAGTTCATAACCTTTAACTTTTTGTGTCAAACTTTTACCATGGGTTTCAACATAAGTGGAAGTCTAAATTGAGTAATTATTTGCTATTTATGAACAGATTGGAATGTTTATTGGAAACAACTAGGTGAGTTTTATTTGTATCAATGTTTGTTATAAGGTGTAACTTAAAATATTGATACAAATATAATTTATACAATTAATCTTAGTAGCATGTCTCTTATTATCTTATAGATTCAATATGTATTTTCCATTCTTAGAAATTCATTTAAGCAACATTTATCGTTGTACAGAGAGCTACTCTTTGTTCTCTTTTTTGTTGGTTTTGGATTGGCCTAAGTCGTTGTAAATGGTAAACTTAAGGTGTGAATTAAAAATTTAGTGAATAAAATATTTAAAAAATAATAAAAATAATAGAAAACAATGATGTATAATAAAAGAAATGTTCATCTTAGATCATAATTATTGGTTTTATTTTAGCATATATGCATTTTGAAAAATCTAAGACTGCATTTCATAATGGTTAGTGTGATGGATTGACAATTTGAAAGAAAAACTTTTAATATATATTACTATCGACTTTACTATTGCACCTTCATTTTAGTATATTATATTTCACCGGGAACGATCTGGATTGGATCCGAAACGACGCGATGGTTTACACATCTGGACAGAATATAAATTGGGTTCTTGCCTCTTCACTTTACACATCTCGACATTAGGTTTGATTTAACTAGGCTAAATAAATTTCGGAGTAGGGCGCATATTACCCTGAATCCATCTGTGTAAGGGCTTCAATTTGCAGATTTGTGTTGAAAGAAGAAAGAGATACAACATGCAGATTTTCGTGAAGACATTGACAGGCAAGACCATCACTCCGGAGGTGGAAAGCTCTGATACCATCGACAATGTGAAGGCTAAGATCCAGGACAAGGAGGGAATCCCTCCCGATCAGCAGCGCCTCATCTTTGCCGGCAAACAGCTCGAGGACGGTCGTACGCTTGCTGATTACAACATCCAGAAGGAATCCACCCTTCACCTGGTTCTCCGTCTCAGGGGAGGAATGCAGATTTTTGTCAAGACATTGACAGGGAAGACCATCACTCTGGAGGTGGAGAGTTCCGACACCATTGACAATGTAAAAGCTAAGATTCAAGACAAGGAAGGAATTCCCCCAGATCAGCAGCGCTTGATCTTCGCCGGCAAGCAACTGGAAGACGGCAGAACCCTTGCTGACTACAATATCCAGAAGGAGTCCACCCTGCACCTGGTTCTCCGTCTCAGGGGAGGTATGCAGATCTTTGTGAAAACCCTAACCGGCAAGACCATAACTTTGGAAGTGGAGAGCTCGGACACGATTGACAATGTGAAGGCGAAGATCCAAGACAAGGAGGGCATTCCTCCTGATCAACAGCGCCTCATTTTCGCTGGGAAGCAGCTGGAGGACGGCCGAACCCTGGCCGATTACAACATACAGAAGGAGTCCACACTTCACCTTGTCCTGCGCCTCCGAGGAGGGTTCTAATTTTTCTATTTTATTTGTATTTAGTAAATTATTAAATATGTCTCTATATGTATTCGAGCCGTTCATTTAAATAAATAAATCTGTATCTGTAAGTATTGTGCCATTTGGCTCTGCTCTTCTAAATGAAAAATTAAATATGGATCTCTTCAATTGAGGTTTCCAGTATCAACTAAAGCAGAAATTTTAAAAATGTGTAGAATCAAACATCTAAAATTTTCGGATTTTATCTATTTGCGGCTTAAAAACACGAGAGAATGTTATGAAAAAATGATATGGTTGCTGTCTCAACATGTGAAGTCATTTGGGAATAAACAGCAACGAAGTCAAATTCTTTTTGTTAAATCTGGTTACATTCTAAGATTATTTGTCATTCAATTACATTTTTTTTGGTGCAAATTATATTTTAAAAACAAAATCAAGGGTTGAATCAAAACAAAATCAAAGGTTAAATCAATAAGTTGTTTAAGTTGTGTTTAAGCTGTTTTTGAATTTGATTGTGTATCTTTTTTCCATCAATGTTCAGATCATACTCTGTAGATGAAAGAGAGTTGTTTGTAAATGTTCAGATCATACTCTGTAGATGAAAGAGAGTTGTTTGTAAATGTTGAGTAGAGAAAGGAATAAGTCTGGAACTGTAATAAGATGTTACAGGAAATTTTGTAGCTGTTGACCAAAATGTATTTCTAAATGTTTAATCTGTGAGATATGGTCATGAATGAGATTATATTTCTTTCAATGTAGTTTCGAATAGAATCCCAACATACCTCATGATCTGCTAAATGCTTGATGACAAATGAGGAATATGAAAGCGGTTGGAATGTGTTTAAACAAAGTTTTCATATTTAGGAAATAGAATTTTTAATATTTGGTTAGGTGGTTCCTAAAATCCTTCTTTAGACCAATGTAGCATAGAAGGTTTAGGATTCTTCTATGCTATATTGCCATCATACGTTGGCATCATCGGTTTAGTTTCTTATGTAAAATATAAAATGTTATTTTTATCTATTTTCATTATGAATGAATATTGAAGTTAAAGTTTGATATTTTTTTAATGGTATAAAATTTGAAAGAATTTATTTGATTAATGTTAGTTCAAGTTTGGTGCTTTATAACCTTTATAATTAAATTATGTTATAATGCTATTAAGTGCAAATCATAATTATTGTTCTTAGTTCCATCACACTAAATAAAATTGAAGTATTTTACAACATAATATATCTTGTTTTCATACATGAACAATTTAGTAGAGTTGGAAACAAATGAAATAGGCTATTATAGATGGACTCACATTGTTGATTTCTAGAGCAGACCACAACAGTTGTTCCAACATGATTCCTTGTTACAACAAGAAACAATTTCTCTACCTATCTCCAAAGTGGGAAAGGAAGAAGTTTTGGAGGTGTCTAAAATTTCAAGTAAAAATCAAGATAATTTTTTTCTCAAAGAATATTTTACTCTTTAGCCTAAAAAGGTTTTAGTTATCAATGGTGGGGATAAAGTTGCTTATCATTTCGTGGTGATTTTTTTGGAAGATGAGACATCAAAACTGAAATTAAAGTAGTACAACAAGATGACAGTTCTGCTCTTCCTAATTTGGATACCACAAGTAAGATTAATAAAATGGAAGATATTGGCACTTTGTCTAATTCTTTGGAAGGTCTGAGTAGAAATTTGGAGGAATCTTTATCTCTTCTTGTATTTGGGGCTAATGCTACAAGGACACCTCCTTTGAAACTTGTGGATGAAATTTCAGAAGAGGAATGGACTCAAGTTAATGGTAAAGCTAAAATACAATTCTATAACAATTTACTTGAATGAAGAAGATTATTTTGACCATGAAACCCATATTGCTATAATGGATAAAGTAGTTTTTTCTACTATACATTAGATCCTTGAGAAGGGTCTTTCCAATCCCAATAAAAACACTAATCCTTTATACCTACCTAATACTATCCTTAATATTGTTATGTAAAAATCTTATGAAAGATATGTCCTTAAAGGCACAAGTCAAACGATGAATGTCTCTTGATTTGTCTTCATGATATTTATCACCCTCCACATTCAAAGAACTCATACTCCTTTATCATTTATCAAATACAATGCCCCATCTTTTCTATTCTACACTCCACTTTCTACTCCTTTAACATTTTCATTCCATCAAGCCCATCCATCTTGCATTGCTCCTACTACCACTTTGTTCCTACTCCCATATATACCATATCCTAATTATGCCTTGTCATAATCCTTATACTAACAATTCCCCTCCACCACTCTAATGTGACCTATATATACCCACCATATCATTTCTCACAATTCCACCCCTCACTCACTATCAACCAATGTACCTTTGATACTAGCATGGAGAGACTTATAATGTTCAAAGAAAATTGTGTGGTTTTCCTAACGAGATTAACCATAATCATATTTCTTATGACATATTAGCATGTTCATTTTCGGTTGGTTTTATGGCCCCACATTTTGAGATGTACATAGGCAAATAAAATACTATAACACACATTAGGTGTAACAGACATATTCCATAATCCAGGTGATGGTACCCAATTGCTTACGAATTAGATTTTTGCATCAGCGTTTCAGATCACACTCTGTGATGCATCATTAGGATGATACTAGATAGAGAGAATGAAGAGACAATCTCTACATGCTCTCTATCTGGTATCATCCTGATGATGGATCATGGAGTGTGATTAGGAACATTGATGCAAAAATTTACACAATCTAATTTGGAAGCAATTGGGTACCAACACATTAGGTGTTTCAATGATACATGATTGGATTATATGTATGATGACTATTTGCTTTCTAAATTGTTATATGATTTTTTTCCACATGGCTTTAGCACTCATATTTCAAACTTGAAAATGATTTTGTGCAAAATTTTCAAGTCAACATTGGTCTTATGACTCATGAGCTTGCTTTCCAAACCATTTCCTCCCCTAAGATGCCAAATGTTTACTTGATTTGCCCAAATTTTGCCTATCCCAATCAACCATGTCAAAAGTTAAATTTTTCTATGTGAAATGATGATTCATTACCATTCCAAATGAAAGATCCTATTACGATTAATTTGGATAATGATGATGTTGATGCTAATAATTTTATTGATGCTAACAATGTTGATACTAATGATTTTTGATGATATGTATGAAATTATTGAGATTAATCATGATCTATCTTCGATATTTTCAAAGGCATTAATCCTAGATCCCAGTGACAAACAAAGTGACTCATCATTAAAGCATGGTCCTTGTTTGGAACTTGTTTTACCTCCATCTACTATTCTTTTTGTGGCTCCTCTTGCATTTTGTCCAGCATTACTAAAAGGTTTTGAGCAAGATTGAGAGGCAAATGATTTACTAGACTAGACTCACGTGTGTACTGGATTCTCTTTTGTGTGTTTTCTTACATGTGATGTGATTCCCCCACGATGTACTTCTTGATATGTCTTTGTGTTATGTTAGGCTCTCTTTGGATGACCCTTATTGCTCCATTGACGCAAGGCAATGAAAAGGCCGAACCTTTTGTGACATTCTCCTATTTGTATCTTCATTCTTCTATATGTTTTATTCAATTTATGTCATACATTGTTATTGTTGTAATCGTCCCTTTGTGTTGTCTACTTGGGAACGAAGTAAAGTGTTGAGATCTCTCTTTTTGGTCTCTTCCATGTTGACCGAAAAAGACTTGTTGTTCATCTTATGTGCTCTTCTTTCATTGTACTCGAAGTTCCACTACCATTGGGGATGAGGTCAATTTCATACAAATTATACTTGATATACATGTTTTATCAAATGCGCATACTGACCCTAGCTAGTGGATCCCTTATGTGCTCCTTTTTTTTTCCTGTGCTCTATTGCCCTTGATTTTTTGCTTTCTTGGGGGCATATCATTGTGGTGGCGTGCTTGTCTTTTGGATGCATGTATTCTACCTTAAAGAACTTGCTCTCGATAAGGCACAAAAAATCACTTTAACGTGGAAGCATACACTCCACTCTTCGTTACACTTTGTGCACCCACCATGCGATTTGGTTTGTACACTTTGATCACACACCATGACATGTCAATTCATTATTCAGATTACTTTGTAAACTGAGCCTTTTTCTTTGTAATCTTTTGCATCGATTTTTTATTCAAAATTTTCTTTCTCGACATGACTCATAGCAAACATAAGCCTTACTAGGATAGTCATGCTCTCTCTTCTCCTTATGTGTTGCTCCTTTTTTCTTGATATTAGATTGATAAGATCCTAAGTCCCCGAGGGCTTGGTGTATCTCGCCTCTTTAATATCTTGATGAAATTTTTTCAATGCTACTTTGTACTTTACTAAGAGTATGAGCATAAGATCACACTCCTGCTAAAGTAGGGGCTAAATGTAGCATTGTAAATTGTATCCCTATACAATTTTATCCTCACTTAGGCCTCACTTAAGCATTCTAGTCTTTCATGCATTGACCATGTTTGATTATACTCACACCGGCTTCAAATCTCAATCTTCACTTAGCATCTAGTCTATGGCATTGAGTTCAACCCAAATAGAACAAACAAGGATGCTCAGGCACCCTTGTCTTTCTTAAAGGGGCCCAATTTTAGACCCTTCAATAGTTAAAAATATATGTGTGATAATTCCATTCTCCTATCTTCCTACTTCAAAATTTCACACAGGTTTCATGAGGTGAGATATAAAAGAAAGCATTGCCCTTTCATTTGAGACATCTCTCTACAAGTTTCCAGTTACAATTTTTCAAATTTCATGTGAGCAAACAATCAAGCATTATCAAGGTAGTGAAGGAGAGATCAAGTATTTAGATTTGAAGCATTCAAGATGGCATACATGATGAAGACATTATGAAGACATCCTACATTCCTACATGACAACATTAACCTTTGCATGAAGACTTTAAGGTAAGATTCATCAAGGTATAACTATTCAATTTCAACATTTCAATTCAAGATCTAGCCTCTGAACTTTTAATGACACACTTCACATTTCAATTCAATTACAACCTAGTTAATTTCAAACCCAAGGTTTGACCTAGGCAAACCCCTATCAACAAGACAGTTTCTCTTATGTGTGTAGGCGACAAGTTTGGAAGACATAATTGTAGAATCAAGCAGAGTAGAAAGCGACAATTAGATCCATCTTTTGCAGAGGAAAAAAGTGGAGGACAAGGTTGCCCCACATACTTATGTCCAATGATTTTTTGGTGAAATTTTAGGGACAGATTCTGAGCAACATTTTGATCCTAAAAAGATATCTATTGCCAACATCCAACATTCTGAGGACAAGGTCTCCTAGAGCATCCTTATCCCACACTTTCAAGCTCAGATTTTAGACATAGGTTCCTCTCAGCTCCTTAATCTCAAATATGTACTTATTTTTGCATACCAAATTTGATATTACATGTTCATGTTGATTTATGTCAATTTGGCACCTTTAGCCCTAGATCTTGTATTTAATTTAAATCTTTTGATAGCTCATTTTCAACTCAAACATGGAGACCCAAATCCACCTTGTGCTTAGTTCTTTTCAATCATATTTGTGAACCAAGTGGATTCACCCTTTCCTTAAATGTAACCATTGCGGAAATAGGTTTGGTTCCTAGTTTGTATGTCTAAGCTTGTGAACCCTATTTCCCAACATTACAAAATGTTTACAAGATTTTGATATATATTTGCACTCCTTATCAATTAAGATGAATTATAACTTACCTAATGATGAATTACACAGGTTGGTTTCTAAAATTTGGTTCTAAAATTCAAGATAAGAACTATTTCAATAGTTACATGCTTCACTCACATATATTATATGCAAATAGTAGAAATATTGAGCTTAAGTTATTAAAGGTTGTTCTAAATATTAATAATCTTCATCTTATACTTCAAAATTTCAATAGAAATATCCTCTTAAGGGTAATGATGCACCCCTAGAAAATATATAATAGGCCTAATGCAAATAGTGTCAACAATAGTTCCATGGTCTCTAATGTCATCACCATAAAGCCAAAAATGCCACTTAAAATTATAAGAATTTATGGTCCCATTAATATGGCATTAGAACACTATTTAAGGGCTAATATGATCACTTCACAAATTATTCACCATATAGACATTGAGTTATATATGTTCCTAAGGGATATGATGCTAAAATCATTTGTGACTATTATAGAGTTAATGTGAGTGATACGAACTAAAATGTGTAGGATTGAAACACAAGATCCAATGCACCCTTTAGATGTCTTGTGTTATTTTAATATTTACTCACCCTTTTTATAAACATCTTAAGTGACTAGCACAATCCATCAATAGTTAGCAATATTGTATCAAAGTTATGGTAAGCATATTGTGAGTGTGAGTAATATTTTCCAAGTGGCCAGCGTCACTATTAGACATATGCTCTTCACTTGCACTTGTGTGATTCAATTTTTTGTTTGTGTCTTATACATTTTTGAAAGCTTTATGATATCAAATTATGTGTGGAAAAAAACGGAGAGTGTTTTTGTACTAGGTTCATTTGCTAAATGTGGTGCTATTTTCAAGAGAATTAGTAATTAGATATGATTATTGGTGATAAGATTTGGATGTTTCACACCTAAATCTAGAGAAATGGACTATACTTTGTGAATAAATTTTTTATTTGGTTTTATAGGTTGATTTGTATTGATCCACATATAAATTATAGTTATAGTGTGTCATAATAGAACGTAGAACATGTTGTTTGAATGTAAGGACTCAAAATTTCCAAAATTTTCAAAATGCAAAATTTATCATTAATTTCCAATGAATACATGAAACAACAGATATTGATACATAAAAGTTATTAAATTACAAATTAATCGCTTATCAAAGACATTACAAAAGCAACCATATTGGTTGATTACACATATATATGCTCACGATGTTATCAATTATCACTTATACAATTGACCAATGGTTGAATACAAATAGATGAACACTAGATAAACCAAAGAAATTTATAGATCTGTCTTTGGTAAACCATGAACTACTCTCAATCTACTACTATGAGACAAACATGTGGCCCAGGTGCATTAACTGCCCAACCACGAAGCAACTGCTTCCCCGGTGCTCAATGAGCTCTCGACCCTTGCATGAAGCCCTAGCAAACTGGAACCGATAAGTCAAATGAGATCTGGTGCAGCATGAATAAATCTAAGTACATATCACTTGTGACTATGTAGTTCCTATATTCATGATATGGCAGGAGGTAAGAAAATAATCAATAACATTATATTGACTCTAATTACTTTGGCCAAAGATTTAAGCTGACTATCGACAGGTAAACCAAGTGTCGAGGTTTACCCTCCCATGTTCCCCATATTTGACACCCACCCATTTAGCTCATAATTTCATTAGACATAAGGAAAAGAATAATTGTATATAATTGTATTTATAAAATTTTCATATAAATCCTAAATTTAAATAAATAAATGACAAGAAAGCTAATTCACATATTGAAATATTAACTTTGAATTTAAATAATGTTTACACATTTTTTTAAGAAAAATATTTTCTATCTTCATGCACTTTTATTATTATTATTATTTTTTAAATAATTAAAAAAAAATTATAAAGGAAAAAGAGGATTATGTTTCTAAAAAGTAAACAGTAAAACGTCTTTTTGAATTAATACCTTTCAAATAAGGGGTGAATGTTTAAAGTGATTACAATAAAGGGGAAGAGCACCAATAGCTGACATAGTTCCAATAATCGCTATCTTATTGCCATGTTGACCCCCCAAAATATGAAAAAAACAATGTCAGTACATAAATATAAAAATACTAGTAAATATTTAATTAAACACCAATACATGTTCACAAATGAATTAGTAGTTGACAACAAAAATGAAAATAAAAATAAACAACTACTGGTACATTTTCCATTTTAATACAAAACAACTTGGACAAATAATAAACATTTTTTAGTTTTTTAAAAGCTTAAAGTTTAGATTTACCACTTTATGCAAGTGGCTAAAAAGTACAAATGTACTCCAATTACATCTACATATGCACAATTATTGGTGCATTGCATGACATAAAAACAATCAAAATTTGACTTCTTAAACACTCAAGTGTACATTCTCCCAAACATCACTTCACAGCTTCATACATTAAATGGATCTGCAATTGGTACTTGCATTTGCAACAACTAGTGTAAGACTCCCCAGTAACCAAGAATTTGCTTAAAATCAAATAAAAAATTTAAATTTCATTCAAGGCAAAGAAGAAAACTGAAAGACTCAAAGCAATGAAGGACTACATATTTAATATGAGATGATCGACCGTTTCCCACAAAAATTCAAATTTGAAAATTAGCTACCACAATAGAATGCATTCATATTCCACATTCGAATTATTTTATAAGACATAATTTTATGTTTCACTTTCATTACAATTCAATTCACTGCTTATTCCCGAGCTCTACAAATTCCCTCTAGACATTCCTTATTCAAGGGTGCTCATTCAGGTTGGTACACACAGAATAACTAAATTCCCTCTGCAGTCAACGCTAAATGTTATAAATCTTTTTGTTGGTGTAAATAATTATTCATCTTGGATATTATTACACCTTAAGTTTACTTAGGTACATGCATTTAATAGTAGTTTGGGTAATGAGACACTTGGGTGTTTATGCCACATTGGGATAGTGTGTGTAGGAGAATTTCCACCTTTTATGGTGTTGATCTTATCTTGTTGTTACATTCCACCTCATATGGAATATTTTATTATTTCTCCTACCTACCCACACCTATTTCCTACCTACCCTTGTTTCTTATTGAGCCACATGTCATGTTTGTGTGCTCACACATCCATATAGCCTTGCCTATATAAGCAGGCTCATCTACATTGTTTGTACGGGCAATCATTGAACATCTTGCAATGATCCAGTTGATCATATTTTGCATCTTGATAGAATATAGTTTATTCCTATCATATATTTTGTCTCTCTTATTTGTTCTTTCCATTGCCTCTAGATCTTGGCAAAATCTCACACTTTCAATTAAAATTATAATGTTTTCAGTAAACTAGCATTTCTTTCAATATAGTCACTGTAATATTATTAATAGCCATATTGGATGTCCAATGATGGTTTAGCTCCTTCATGGCTGCATTATGCTTTGTCTATTGATGATGTCTTTGTATGTAGTATAGGGTTTCATTTCAATTCTCTATTACATTTTAATAATGTCGAAATACTTACAATATAATAATGTCGAAATCCTCATAGAGAATGGCAAAAAAAATGATTATCTCTTTGTTTTCTTCAAAACCCCTTCATTATTTATCATTTTATTTTATGGGTGCGTTGTTAAATGGTGTCTCTCTGTTTATAATGCCAAAATAATTATAGAGAATGCAAAAAAATTGATTATTATTCATAATTATTTGAAACCCCTTCATTATTTATCATTTCATTAATGTGTATGCCTGATAGTATTACTTACAGTGACTATATATTGGCTATAAGGTTGTTCTCCATATATATATATATATATATATAGACACACACACACACATATATACACATACACACATATATATACATGTTATCGTCCACATATATATTATGTTTAAAATGGGTGGTCAAAAAATCTATTGAACACCCATTATAGCCTTCTCGCGTACACGTTATGGGCCCACTTGGCATGAATTACCGCCAACTATATTGCCTTAAAAAATTTGGGAAATGAAGATTTTTGGGGACATTTTCATTGTTTGCTCTGCCTTCAATTTGCTAATATACTCATTGTAAACAATATTATCAGGCATACAGTATATTATTTCCAATAAATTTCATATGAGAAATACAACAACATCATTCAATTATTAGTCATTTGAGAAATGAATCTGCATCTTAATAGAATATCAACTATATCCAGTTTTTAATCACATCACAGTTACATCTTTCACTTCTGCATCTCGTGCTTTTAGTTTTTCTCCTTGTTATATAATGTCTCAAGTTATGTGCCTATATAATGTCTCCTTGTTATTTTGTTCAAAGATGTTCAATGATGGATTTGTTTAGTATGTAACAGAATATCAACAATATACATGTAGAAACACACACAATAGCATAATTGTTTCTATAATGATGGTTGTTTCGAGTTCTGTGGCTATATGGTTATTATTTATATTATTAGGCATATGGAAATAGAGACACAATACCATTTTATTTTGTTCAAAGATGTTCAATGATGGGTTTGTACTTATTGGTACCTACAGAAATTGATCTGTTTTTCATCATTTATCTCAATGGCATTGAGGGTTTCATTTCAATGACCTGTCTCTGTATGTATACATATATATAGGCACACACAGTTGCATTTTATTTTATTCAAAGATGCTTAATGATGGATTTGTACTAACTAGTACCTACAAAGATTGATTTGTTTATTCATCAGTTATCTCTATGGCATTGAGAGTTTCAATTCATTAGTTATCTCAATAGCATTGAGAGTTTCATTTCAATGATCTGTCTTTGTCTCTGTTTACCTTATCGTTGCAAGTTCACTAAACATAATGGCACGAGGTACAAAGGGAAATAAATTTGTTAGACATCGCATAGTTAGAGTCACTCATGGGGTGCACTTCCCTAATGAAGATAGTTTTGTCCAAAATGAACACCCAGTGACTCCCGATTTGCCCCATTCATCGAACAATGCAACTGATGTGGAAACTACTGTTGTAGATGACCACTCTACTATAGTTTGTAATCCTATTCTAGAAACACCACAAGTACATGTGCCCTCAAAGGTTCCCAAAACAAAATGGAGCATATCTGACATGAAAGAAGCAATATCATGCATAGAAGACAAGCACATGTATGTTAGAGGCGCATCAATCAAGTATGGTATCCCCATTACCTCTCTGAGGGCATGGCTGATGGGAGTTACAAGCACAACTGTGAGGGGTCCACGTAGCATTTTATCAGCAGAGGAGGAGGATGAAGTTGTCTAATGGTGCAAAGACATGGCTAAAATTGGTCATGGTCTCCAAATCAATCAACTTCAATCAAATGTTGCCCAAATTACCAAGAATAGGCCTAATCCATTCAAAAATGGGATGCCAGGGAGGTCATGGTGGGCAGGTTTTAGACGAAGGCACCTTGATCTGATGATGAGAACAACAGAAGGAGTGGACTCCGATAGAGCTATTATGCTTTGACCTTGTAATGTTGCCTCTTTCTATGACAATTTAGAGAAAATACACAACCTCAATCAGTATGGCAGTAGTCAGATTTGGAATTGTGGTGAGACTTGTGTGCAAGCTGGGAGGAATTATGGAATGAGAGTGATAGCCAAATTGGGCCAAAGGTGTGTACCGCACCTAATTTCAAAGAGTAGAGAGTGGATTACTATTTTGGCATGTTTTAGTGCATGTGGTTTAGTATTCCTAGATTTTACTTGTTCAAATCTAAGAGGCATATCCGAAACTACATTGCAAACTATGAGCTAGGAGCATGGATGGTAGTCCAAGAACATGCATGGATGGCAGTCCAAGAACATGCATGGATGACAGAGGATTTGTTCCTAAATTGGTTGGAACATTTTGCACGTTCAGTCCCTAGTGGGGTTTCACCCTCACATAGGTCCCTACTGATCTTCGACGGTCATGGCAGCCATGTAGCCTTCAAGACAATTGAAGAAGCAAGGCAAATAGGTATAGATTTGGTAACCCTTCCTACTCATACAAGCCACAAACTGCATCCATTTGATGTTTCTGTATTCTCTCCATTCAAGAATTATTTCAAACAGCAGAGGACTATATGGATGTCAAAGTACCCACAAATTAAAATTGGAAGGGAAGACTCGATAACTCTTGCGAGCAAGGCCTTTGCCTAAGCATTGACACCACATAATATAATCAATGGCTTATGTAAGACAGGGATTTTACCACTTAACCAATCTGCATTGCATAATGATATGAGGCCAAGTGAGGCATTTGAGGTTGAAGTTGATATACAACCAACTGTTGGAACAAAACATGATGCCACTCTAAGGGATGAAGAACCAGAGCATATGGCAGTGGAAGCTTGCTTGTGGTTGGCTGGTTATAATGATGAAGACATTCAAGATTTTGTAGAATGTCATAGCCTAACACAAGAAATGGTTGAGGGTACAAGTTTGACACCACAAACTACTGAACCAGGTCTACCCCAACAAACCAGCTAGCCAAATGAGGGTTTAGAAAGTACATCAGTAGGCATGTATTTGCCAACACAAGCTATCATACCAGACTGGACCTAAGAAGCAACCAACTGTGATGATGTAACCCTTTCCATGCCAAGTCTGCCAGAAATTGATCCAACATATGTGATACATTACTTCACCAATGCAGTCAACTGGGAGCAGCAAGATGGTGTTGATTGTGATGACTCAATTCACATAAGTGAAGACAAACCTGAGTTCGTGCCATGCACACAAGAGGATGGGCAACAAGTGCCAAGGCAAATCACCAGACTCTTAAGACTTCCAGTGCAAAGAATGAATCAATCTTCATGTGGAGGTATGAAAGGGGTGATACGTCTTAGTAGCCAATCACAAATCTTGAGATTTGATGAGTACATTCAAAGGGAAAAAGATAAAGAGGCTGAAAGGAAAAGAGATGAGGAATTGACAGAATGAAAGAAAGAACAAATGAGATAGAGGAAGGCACAACATGAAGCAAAAGCGATAGAAAAGGAGGCTATGAGGGTGGAAAAATAGGCCAAAATATTATAGGATTTTCAAGATAATTTCATTCGAAGACAAGAGAAGGCAAAGAAAGATGCGGAAGCAAAACTTGAGAAGGCGAGGAAGGCAGCTGAAAAGAAAGCTAAACGTGCACAGATAACGAAAGATGTGGCCACAGTCGCAGAACCTCTACCCCTCCAACACCCAATTCTCATGAAAATGATGAACCTCTTGTCCCTAGCCTTTGCATCTATTAATAATATGCAAGTTGGGACTGCACCTGGATGCTCAAACACCATGCAACTTAATTCAAGTGTAAACCAGAAATTGCTTGCTCATATAGCAAGTTGCTTACAAACCCCTCCAAACCAAGAAAACATTGTTGTTGGGCCAGACCCTAGTGGGCCACAGTCTGGTGGGGTTGAATATGTGACACCTCCTCTATTTAATACCCATATGGATAATTGATCGAGTTTGTGATCAATTATATTTTGTCAGCACTCTGAAGAGAAGATTTTGTGTTTCGATATAACTGTGATGTGATTATAGAATGACATACTGCCATATTTTGTAATGTTTTCAGAACTCTATTGTTGTAGTGCCCCTATTCTAGTCAGCCTTGTAAAATCAGTTTGACCTTGGTTAACTTTTTATGTGGCATTCTTGAATGATTGATTTACCGTGATGTAATGTTATAGTCAGATATTGTGATTACTATGTGTACCTGTTAATGTGCTTTCGCATCGATTCTTATGTAAGTTTAATTGTTCACTTGATTCTTGTTATTAGTCTCGAGCTAACACTTTTATTATATATATATATATATATATATATATATATATATATATATATATATATATATATATGTATGTATTTATGTATGTATGCTTGTGTGACTCATGGTTGCAGGAGATTGCAGGAATAGTACCACCTAGGTGCGAGGTTCATCTTCATCGGGATTCGTAGGGTTGAGTATACCTCTTTCGTCCTTAGGATTTGAGTTAGGTGGTCATAAAACCTTCATTTTACCCTAGTCATGCTCAAGTGAGCATCACCTGTGGTCCGTCAGTTTCCCTTTTCGTTTGGGTTTGTGGGTCATGTATTTGGTTGGCTTTATTGTGTTGCATGCCTTGCGCCTGGTAAAAAAATTGAGTATTTTATCCTAAGTATGTAATTCGATTTAATGTGTTCAGTTACGCATTAGTAATTGAAGAATTAAAATAAATAGGTTTCTTTTATGTGATTAATCATTAATTAAAAAGATCGCTCTATTTATGTTGTAGCAAGTTTAATTTAATGGTTAATTTAAAATCGTGAATTTATTCAGTTTATACATTTTGAAAAGGGAAGATTTAAAGTTATTCGAAATAAAAATAATTTAATCCCTTTTTGCTTTTTGGAATAGAAAGGTTAATTTTAATTATTTAAGAAAATCAATTTTTATTAGAAAGCAAGTTTAATTTATATATATATTTGATATAGTGTGAAAGATTGATTTTGGGAATTTAATTTAATTAAAATATTTTACCCTCAACAATATTGCGAAATATAAATGTTAGCTTTGTTAATATTGAGAAAATTAAAATTAAATGAGAGAGAAGCATTTTAATTTTAATTAGAAAAGCAAGTTAGATTATTTGAATAGTTGAAAAGAATGATTTTTTTTTATGTTTTTTATTTAAAAAGTGTTTAAATTCGAAATTAGGAGTTTAGGTCAAATTTTATTCCATTTAACTTAGGTTGGAAAATATTTTTAGGGTTGTTGATTTTTTTTTGGAAAAACAAAAAAGCTTTTGGATGGAGAAAATTGGGGGATTTTGGAGGAAAGGGAGGTTTTTCTTGAGTTGCAGGTTGGGCTCTCCATTGGATCTTGCCAGGAATGCAAAGAGAGGAAGGATTCTTATTTTGTTTCCTTTGTTGAAAGAAAAATGAAAATAAAGTTTCTAGTTGTTTTCCTTTGAAGAAGTTTCTTGATTGAAATGGGGTTTGGGTTTTGAATCTATGTATTATAGTTTTCAAGTGTGGGAATTTGGTGGATTCATTGTTTGGGAAATGATGTCCATTATGCTCAAGATTTGCTTGTTGGATTTAGTTTGTTTTTTCAGCAAATATGTATTTTGGAAAAACAATATTTTTCTGGAAAAATCTTTAGAATAGTGTTTTTACAAATTCTGAAAAATATTACAGAGTCTGTGAATGAAAGAAATTGGGGGTTTTAGTTTATTATTGTTTTACTTTTACGGGGTTGTTGATTTGATATAAAATCTCAAGATAAACTGTAAATCGAAATTTATTCTCAGAGAATTCTGAGTTTGAGACTGCAGAAATGGGGGTTTGTTTTTATCTTTTTTTGGAAGCTTTTATAAAAAAAAAATTATTTAAAATTGATTTTGGGTGTGGGGAGCTTTCGCTCTACCCACAGCCCTGTGGAAATCCATGGCTGTGGAATTCCACGCTATGGAAACCACAAACCGTGGAGTCCACATTCTGTGGCTCCACATCATGAAGGCCACGGTGTGGAGGCCACTACGTGGCAAAATAAACTTTTTTTTAAAACAAAAAAAAAAGTATATTAAATTTTAAGTTTTGTTTTTTTTATTTAAAAAAAATAAAAGAATAAAACTTATTTTATGTAAAGTTTGTTTTTATAGTTATTTTTTTTAATATATTATTATTAA
Organism: Cryptomeria japonica; assembly: GCF_030272615.1. NCBI lineage: Eukaryota > Viridiplantae > Streptophyta > Pinopsida > Cupressales > Cupressaceae > Cryptomeria > Cryptomeria japonica. Next base: position 456,401,394 of record NC_081408.1, on the reverse strand, counting down.
TTATTATTAATATATATATTATTAATGAAGATTAATAAATATATATTAAATAATAATTAATTTTGGAATCTGTGTAGTATGAAGTACCCTTTTGGGTATAGATAGAATAATTACTTTTATTGGAAATTTTTGAAATAAAATATGTTTATTTATTGGAAATTTTAAATAACATAATATCTAGGAATATATTATTTGAGAAAGTAAATGATAATAGGCTATCTGAAAATTTACGTGAGTAATATAAAAAAAAGAAGAAACATTTATCATTGGATATTTTGAAAACTTAAATGATATGCTATTGGAATTATCAGAAAATTTAATAATGCGTCGATTTGAAAATTGTTAAGTTGATGATATTTTCACTTAGCAAAATAAATGGGTTAATTATCTTTTTCCTCCATAATGAGAATTAGACAAATGGCATTATTACAATTGTGGTATTGTATTCATCTTGTAATGGTGATTTTTCTGTTAATGTAATTTTGAAAACTTTGATCATTTAGAAAACTTGATCGATTTTCATTGTTTAAACCAATAGTAAAGAAGATTGTACTTGCCTTGTTATTGCCTATGCAAGTTAATTTTAGTTTTCGCTTTTGTTTGAAGTAATGGCAAGGTCGTGATATGTTTTGTTTGGACCATGTCGTTTGTTTGAATTGGGGTACCTGTTATGTCTTCGGTCTCTAGTTTGGTTGTTGCCTTGTGATGGTGTTATCACTGGTCTTGTCGTTTATGCGGGTGTCAAGAGTGATTCGTGTTGGACCATAGTTGGTCAGGTCTCTAGTTAGAGTATCGTCAGGGCAATGGACCCTTGTATTTGCTTTTAATATGTTCAGTTGGATCCGTTTCTATGTAGGGATCGTCTATGTATTTATTGACGGATGTGGTCGTTTGTATATTGGTTATGTACGCCTTGATGGCACGATTGTAAATAATGTGAACCTTACATATCCTTAACTTATTTAATTATCAGAGGGGTCTTGCATTTGAGCAAACCGAGAGATGTAGCCCTCTAGGGATGAACTCCGAGATCATTTTGGTGTTATGTGATGCTTTTGTTCTCATGTTTCATTGTTAGTGCTAGCATGTATGGATGGCACTTTGATAGAATGTATAAGTGGATTGGATGAGATTTATCGTAATGCATGTATGCAGTCGTCTCTAAAATGCAATAAATTGGATCATGAAAGGATGTAGATTTGAATAATAGAATGTAATCAATTTCAATTATTGATAATACAACTAAGTATGCATGGAAAGAACTCACTAGGTTATGATGGAATTAAAGCATGTAATGAAATTAGATGCATGGTATATGGTTAAGGAAAATTTTGAATGAAATGATTGGATAACCATTGTTGGATGAACTCTTCATATTACCTAAATTGTAATTCAAATGGATGAACTCATTTAGTTATTTCCATTTTAACCTTAATAAATGAGCTCCATCATAATAGCTATATTATAACTAAAATGGATGAACTCATTTAGTTATTTACATTTTAATCTTAATAAATGAACTTCATCATATTAGCTTTATTTTAACTATAATGGATATACTCATCAAGTTATCTATATTTTAACCCTAATGGACAAACTTCGTTATGTTATTTACATTTTAACCTTAATATGTGAACTTCATCTTATTAGCTATATTTTAACTATAATGGATGAACTCATCACGTTATCTAATTTTAACTCTAATGGATAAACTTCATTAAATTACCTATATTTTAACTCTAATGGATGAACCTCCACATGTTATCTACGTTTTAACTTTAATGGGTAAATTTCCTCATGTTAGCCTCATCTTCAACCTTAATGGATGAACGCATCCTATTATCTATAATTTTAATTTACTGAACAAATTATATCCATGTTTTAAGTAATAACATGTAATTAAGATACCCTTCTTAATTGGATCAAATGTCGCGAGTTGAGTTAGGTGTTAAGTTACATAATCACTTTGGGAAACTCCTTAGGTTTATTTAGCCTTCTGTTGTGTTATCTAAGCTTTAGATAACTCCAATGTATCTTAATGTTGTGTCTTATTATTTTTTTTTAAAAAAAATGCACTCCATTTGTGTGTTTTAGCTTTATCCCTTCGGGGTTTCCTAGCGGGGCATTACAATTGTTTTCAGATATCTCAAATTAATATCACACACACACATATATATAAATATTTATATATATGTATATGTATATATATAAACATGTATATATATATACCAAATTGAACTATTTTTTTTCAGATTTCTCCTATGAATATACCAATGAATTGATGTTGTTACAAATCTCATTTCATTTTTTTGTAATGTGAATTATCAAAAGAGGCCACATCAATGTTCAAGTTACCCACTATCAAAAGAGGCCACATCACTGTTCAAATTGTTCACTATCAAAAAGGCCATATCAGTGGCATCTGATTATTCAGATGCCACTTATATGTTCTCTTTTGATAGTGAGCAATTTGAACACTTATAAGTGTTCAAATTGTAGTCATCATATATAAATTACAATATCTAATATGTCTACTAGGTCATTGCATCAAAAGGATAAAAGGAAATGTCTTATTTGCAAAAGGCACCAGACAAAGAACTATTTTCGAGTGCCTTACAAGATATCTTGTTAGTTGCCAAGTTTTTCTTGTTGGCAGTATCTACCAAAATATCTAATGTGAACTAAGTGTGTTTCTTGCAGCTATATGAACTAAGTGAGGAATTTAAACAAATTGAAACATAAACAATTCACAAATTGAAACATAAACAAATCACAAATTGCATTGTCTACTAGATCATTGCCAAAGTAAAGTCATATTGACTTTACCTGAGATGAAGGCTTGTTGTCTTCGACATGGTGACTCCTTATCATGTTTGTAATTGCCTACCATAGCAATCACAACAAAATGCAAAACAAATTAAAGTGTGTTAAGAAACACATTTAAAAATAAATGCATAACTACCTAAGATATCTACACAAATTAATATAAAATGTAAGCATTAAAGGCATAATCTCCAAAGAATTGAAGTGTGTTAATAAACACATTTACATTGATATGATGATCTTCCACAAGTATGGTTCTTCCCTCGATGCTCTAGCACACCTGCAAAAAATTATAATAATCAGAGGTAGCGTAACATTGTCAAAACAAATCATCCATACATTATTAAATGCACAACAACTTTTTGACCATCTTTAGCATTTGACAACATGCATACAATCCTTACACATTCATACATACATATTCAAATGCATAAGTACATACATATACATATCCACCTACATACATATGCACATATACATAGAATTGCACCTATGCACATATACATGCATATGCATATGCATATGTATAACATACATACATATTTCAAACAAATAGTTACATAAGGAATGTGCAAAGGGAAATATGCAAATAATTGGATTGTAATGAAAGTGACATGGAAAATTTTGTCTTATAATATAATTTGAATGTGCAATGCATTCGATTGTGGTAGCTAGCTATTTTCAAATTTAAATTTTTATGGGAAACAGTCGGTCATGTCATATTAAATATGCAGTCCTCCATTGATTCAAATTGTTCAGTTTTCTTCAATGCTTTGAATGAAACTTGGTTTTTTTAATTTGATTTTATGAAAATTCTTCTATGCTATTGTGTGTGTATGGACAATAACCATATAGGCACGTTATAATGAAGCAAAGAAAGTTGAATCAAGTTCACACAATAATGAGTCAAGTTCACACTATAATGAGTCAAGTTCACACTATATGTGTGTGTGTGTGTGTGTGTGTGTGTGTGCCTATATAAATATATATACAGAGATAGATCATTGAAATGAAACCCTCAAGCCATTGAGATAAATGATGAAAAAACAAATCAATGTCTGCAGGTACCAATTAGGACAAATCCATCATTGCACATCTTTGAACAAAATAAAATGGTGTTGTCTATATATGTGTACATATGCATATATATATATAAATACATATGAGTCAAGTTCACACTATAAAGATCAAAAGAAAGTGGAGTCAAGTTCACAATATAACGAGTCAAATTCACACTATAATAAAACAAATAATGTGGAGTCAAGTTGACACTATAAGCCCTCAAGTTCACATTATAATGAAGCAAAGAAACTTGAATCAAGTTCACACTATAATGAAGCAAATAATTTGGAGTCAAGTTCACATTATATAAACCCTCAAGTTCACATTATAATGAAGCAAAGAAAGTTGAGTCAAGTTCACACTATAATAAGTCAAGTTCACACTATAATGAAGCAAATAATTTGGAGTCAAGTTCACACTATAAACCCTCAAATTCACACTATAATGAAAAAAAGAAAGTGGAGTCAAGTTCACACTATAATGATTAAAAATCAAATCCATTTCTGGACGTACCAATGAGTACAAATCCATCATTGGAAACCTTTGAACAAAAAAATTCTATTGTGTGTGTCTACACACACACACACACATATGTATATGTGTGTGTGTATGGACAATAATCGTATAGGCACATTAAACTGTAAGAGAGAATTGAAATTAAACTGTAAACCACATACAAAGAAATCATCAATATACAAAGCATAATACAGCTACAAAGGAGCATAAACCATCATTGGACATCCAATATGGGTGTTAATATTATTTGCAGTGACTATATTGAAAGAAATGTTAGTTTATTGAAAAAAATATAATTTAAATTGAATTATTTGTAACATTTAACATTAACTGTAGAAGGAATTTAGTGATTATGTTGTTTATTACAACAAGTTCTATGGATATATGGTTATTGTCCATATACATATACACATTTATATACACAATAACCATATAGCCACAAAACTCGAAATAACCATCATTATAGAACATATTATGCTATTGTGTGTGTGTTTCTACATGTATATATATACATATACATGTATATGTACATATATGTACATATGTATATATACATATACATATTTATGTATATGTGTGTATACATAGATATGGAGAATAATCATATATTTACAAAACTTGAAACTGTATATAACAAGGAGACAAACTAAAAGTATGAGATGCAGGAGTGAAATATGTAACTGTGATGCGATTCAAAATAGGATATTGTTGATATTCTATAAGATACTGAACAATTCCATCATTGAACATCTTTCAACAAAATAAAAATGCTAATGTGTGTGCCTATATAAATATATATACAGAGACAGATCATTGAAATGAAACCATCAATGCCATTGAGATAAATGATGAAAAAAAAAACAATTTATGCAAGTACCAATGAGTACAAATCAACACAAACACACAAATATATACATGTATATGTATATGTATATATAGGTACAGAACTCAAGATATTATATAACAAGGAGAGAAACTAAAAGCACAAGATGCAGGAGTGAAAGATGTAACTACGATGTGATTAAAAACTAGATATTGTTGATATTGTATTAAGATGCAGATTCATTTCTCAAATGACTAGTAATTGAATGATGTTGTTGTATTTCTGATATAAAATTTATTGGAAGTTATATATTGTATGCATGATAATATTGTTTACAGTGAGTATATTAACAAATTGAAGGTGGAGCAAACAATGAAAATGTTGTTGGTCCCTACTGGTGACTAAGAGGGGGGGGGGAGGGGTGAATCGGTTACCTATTGGTTATACAGAATTAAAAAACCTTTTACTCAAGTCTGCAATAACTTAATATTCATCAATACAAACAATTATTGTAGGAGAACAAGCATGTATGAAAAGACACACAATAACATCAAGAATTATCTCATGGAAACCCAAATGGAAGAAAACCACAGTGTGAGTTGATGCTCACAAAATTTATAGTCTTCTAGAGCATGCTTTGTAAGGAGTCATCCCCATTAGGAGATTACAAAGACACTGTTAGGTGCCACCCGGTTAAGGGATTTTCTTTAAGGCCTGTTAGTGCCTTTACCCTGTTAGAGGTAACCTTGTTAAAGGACTTAGGATCATCAATTAAGATGTCACCCGGTTAAGGGATTTTATAAAGGGACCTGTTAAAGTCCACTCGGTTAAGGGATTTGAGTTGCAATGGTTAGAAAGTAGCATGAAGTTGATCTACTGGAATAACTACTGATAGCTTGATCAAATCACAATGAATCTCATACTCTATCTACACCGGTTGTGTCTTCTCTACACTACACCGGTTCTTTGCTCATATCCTTAGCTCTGCACTCTACTAGTTAACTTCACACACATACTCTGCACTGCTAAATCACTTACCACTTCCTCACTCTTTACTCTACCTCTGCATTCTTCCCTTTGGATTGCCTCTCACAAGATTTGCACTTTGCAAATTTTTCGATCACAATATTTTGCATGAACTCAAAACACTTTATACTCCCTCTGTCGTCACCTTCAGGTGTTTCCTTAATTAATGCAATCGTGGATCTTGGTAGATGTTCAACCCAACAATAAGAATAATAAATCTAGTTGAAGTCTCGACCTGAAGTTTGAACATTCACTTTGTGAAGTCACCATTTCCATAGCTAGTGTTCATTTGATTGTCAACCCAAGGACGTAATACTTGATATGAGCATGCACTTTATATGCACTAAGTTCCTGCAATAGCTACCCTACATACTACAAGAACTAACATCTATGTGGAAAAGGTAAGCAAGAATTGAAACTATTGAAAGGCTATAGGAAAACTTATACATTAACATAAATTCATTCAAGCAATATTGGCTAAGTTCAATGCTGTCAAACAGGAATTACTCTATTTTGGTTTGGCTGCAGGAATAGTCAATGGATCTGTTTCCAATGGCTGCGGGAACAGGCAATGCAAGAACGTCTACTGCAGCTAAAGAAGAAAACTAATTTTAACAAAGGCACTGGAACACTCACCAAGTGGGCCCCCTTGGATGAGTGCTTCAAGGCTTCCCAAAAACAACTCTAAGTGCTCAGAATAACATATCTTTATTCATTGTTCTTCAGAAGTCATTACATGATTCAGAATCAAAAGAAACTCAAAACACTTGTAACTTTTTTCTAAAATCCTCTGCTCTGCTTCTTCTCTTTTCTATCTAACCTACGAAAAGAGATAAAGACCCTTATTTAAAAGAAAATGACTACTTCCTACAACATAGATCACACCGATAAGAAGAGGCGGATAACTAATCAAGAAAGGAAACAGCCAGAGTTAAGTCATTGATAATGTGGATCTAAACCGAACCACAGTCATAACATATCATGGCAGTATTTATAACACTAATGTCCACTTGAGTAAGACATCAATAAGCATTGCGTGATTAATTTTCTTCTGTCATTCCTTACGCTCATCAACATTTCTGTTGATTCAATTTTTTAGTCACCTCCTTGAATATCTCTTTCTGCAATTGGCATGATAGGAGAGCCTTCTCAACAGCATCAATTTATTCCTGCAATTCAAAAGAAAGAACATACAAGAACATACACATCTATTTTAATTAATCATAACATCTATTAATTTCACACATGATATTGCCTAAGACAATCCGCATGGCAACAAGAATGAATAACATGGCCGCAAGAGCAAACTGGCAAAGGCAAAACATGTTTTAATAGGTTTAGGCTAACATCTGAAATACATATAGTCAACTTTTGATACATCATTACTATCATGTAAATCATAATATGAGAAAAACTAAAGAGTTCTGGGGATAAAAATATGCTAATGTCTCAACTCATCATGCCCCCCAACTTAAGGTCTTGTTGATCCTCCAGCAAGAGAAAATTCCTGATTCTGGCACTAACTCTTAAGTCACCAACAGTTCCTTGACCTATTCCTCCTGAAGCTAAATTCCAATAAAACCCCTTCATCTTTTCTAGTCTGGACCATCTAGCCTCCTTTGTAAATGCTTCATAGGGCTGACCTATAACCTTACATCCCAACAATGGCCACATAAGCATAGGGGGTTGAAAGATCAAAGGTAACCAGTTATTGGTTTTCATCCTGCCCAGTTGGATATATTTAGGGGCTCTTTGCATAGCTGCATGAAAATTTGGTAGTGAATGAGATTCCCCTTGTTTCAATTCTTTTGGCAAATTATTCTAGCGCTCAGTTAGGCCTTCAATTGCAGCTGCACTTTCATTTTGAACTAAATGCTCATATGCTTGGAATATTTATTCCCTCATTGGCAACACTTGATTCCTCACATCTTCCCTTACCAATAGATTTTGCCATTCATAATAGAGAACTCTTGGCTATTTTGCTTCCTTCCTTAGTAGCAATGGACAATCAAATTCAATATCCCTATGTGTTCTGGCCTGTGCTCCCATGCTGATCTCATTCTGAATCCATGACATTAAGGCTTTTATGTGGATATCACCAGTGTATAGAAAGGGATTCCACTCACTATGAGAAGTTACAACATAGTTATGCAAGTAAAGTTCACACAATAAATTTTTCATAGCTGCTGGGGAAGTCTGATAGGCATCATAAAATTCCTCAGGGGTTTCTAAAGAAGGGCTAAGGTCCCTGACATTGTGGTCTAATTTAAAATTTAAATACCGCTCTTTCAAACGCATAAACTCTTGGCGGTGCCCTATATTGCATTAACTTGGGGACCATACTAGTGATTGTATCAACTTTGGCTTCTAATTCTTCAATTTTATTATCCCTTTTTTCAATTTCCTTTTGTTGTTTGTCAATAATCCCCTATAATATAGCCCTCTCTATCTCTCACTACCTATAAAATGTTAATGCAATAGATAAACTGTTGAGAGATGATGGAGGTCTAATAGATGTTACCTTAGGATGTGGAATTTCTTCAACAGGTTCCTCAAGTTCTTCTCCCACATATGCCAGACTTGAAAGTCTATCAACATCATCCTCCTTCTGAATTTCAACCTATGTTGGGCTCTCTTCTTCTGATGCTTCCACTGAAATAACCTATGTTGCATCACCTGTTGGACAGACTTTTTGGGTACTACTCCGGGTTCTTCTTGCACAAACCTTTGGAGTGGTTGCAAGAATGGTTTCTACATTTGGCTTTGCTGCAGGAGTATTTCTCTTCGGTCTATGCCTCTTGGATGTAGGGGAAACTTGAGTTGCCTACAGTTGAACCATAGGTTCATCATCTGCATTAATTACTTCTAATTCCTTCCCTTTTCTTTTAGAAGTTGTCGCTTCTCTTTGAAAAGAAGTGGAGGGCTACTCAATGTTTGTCTCAATCATCTCTTCCTCTATAATAGTCAAAGCTCCTTCGACGATGAGAGATTCATTCTCTATAGAAATTATAGAAGAAGAGGGTTCTCCCATTTCCTCCTTTTCAACTGCTAACTTATCTACAAGAGGAGCATCTTCAACCCTAAACTACAATATGTCTTCAAATACCCCCCATTCCATCTATGAAACATCCCTAAGAGAATGTTCTACTAGCAATTTTATCAAATCATGATGGTTGATAGAACGATTTCCATTCTTCTATGTTTCTTTAGCACTTGTGGAAATGAGGTGATATAAAAAGTTTGGAACATTCACTCTTCGGCCATGCCGTAAATGACTAAGCAATTTGAAATGGGGTGAATGTAAATTTGAATACCTCCCTTCGCAAGTAATGTACTTCATTACATACAAGGCCACCTGGGGCCATTCTACTGGAAGGGATACCCTTTTGGTTCCTTGCCTGCCCACTATTAGAGGTCCATCTGTGGGGCATGTAAATTCTGCACTGGCACTTCTAGCATCCTTTTATTTAGGAAACAACTCTCCTTCCTGCACCAACCCTGTAACCTCAACTATTCACTGCTTTGTAGCAATGACCCTTAATCCTTTAACAGTAGCCTCCCCTTCGTTAAATGAATGCATAAACTTAGAGGCAATTTCTTCATTATAATATGTTATTTTTAGAAAATAGACAATCCAACCATGCAGTCGGAAATAATGCTCACAAAGAGCATCCTATAGCAATGCATCATGGATTATTGGTTCATGGCGGATAAGATCTCCACTCATTTCTTAATTTGTTAATGTAGCAATCTCTGCAGCTGAGAAACGAAGAACCAAAATACTCTACAAGCTGAAAATTGAAACTTCCTTACCTACTTCCAAATTTGGTGGCAGAATTCATTACTTTCTTATGCCAAAGAATATCTCATTAAAAGAATGATGGCAAGCAATAAAATCAAGGTACCGAAAAGGACAAGTAATTACAATATTTTGGAAATCGGACCATAAAACACCCCCCCCCACCCCAACTTATTTTGGCACACGTCCACACATGCTAAAAGGATTTAGGGAAGTGTACACGGATTTAACAAAGGCAATAATCATAATGAAATCATAAGTGCCTAATTAAAAAAAAAAAATCTACATACCTGTAGTCATGTGAAAAGAATGGCGAAATGAAATGATTTGACATGAATGAAATGACAAATAAAGAAATGAGATGGGATGACATGGATGGAAAAATTTATTTATGGAGAATAATATTTCCATAAGACATGGAAATATTGTTATGAAATGACGCTTGGAGAATTATGAAGTGGCAGGTATGTTCGCTGCAGAGGCTGCATGAACCTTACCTCTAATACTTTCTTCTATTGCAGAAGGAACTTGCCCAGTTGCTGTAGGAACCTGTGTTTGATCCTTCTTGGTGAATTGCTTCAGGAACTCCTCTTTGGTGGTAGGCTTATGATAAAGATGCAACCTATGACCATTTACTAAAAGCTTGAACCGAACTGGGTCAATTATGGTCAAACGAACAACTCCATTGTTGAAAACTTCCTCTATCTCATATGGACCTAACCATCTAGTTTGTAGCTTTTCCATAGTATCTTTATATCTTGAGTCATACAACAGTGCCCAGTCACCTTCTTTGAACTTTTTCTCCTTGATGTATTTATCATGCCACTTGGCTCTCTGATTTTGAATCAGTTTTGTTTGTTGGAAAACCAATTTTCTCCATTCATCCAAAGCATTCAATTGTTGAATACGTTCTCTTTGTGCTTCAAAAAGTGTCATATTTAATTGCAAAGTTTTCCTTAGAGTTTTATGCTCAAACTCAATAGGCATCATTGCTTCTTTTTCATACACCATCTCAAAAGTTGTAAAACCAATTGGTGTCTTCCAAGTTGTTCTATATGCCCAAATTGCTTCTAAAAGTCTGTGAGACCAATTTTTTTTATGAACAGCCATTGTCTTGGTAAGAATAGCCTCTAGCTCCCTATTTGTGACTTCTACCTATCCATTAGCTTGTGGATGATATGGGGTAGATTTTCTATCCCTTATATTGTATTCATTGACCAAGGATGCAATTAATGTAGAAGTAAATTGTGATCCTTGGTCCAATACAATTTCCCTTGGTACTCCATATCTTGTAAATAACTCCTCATAAAGGAACTCAACCACCTTATTATCTCTTGCATGTGTCATGGCATGAGCTTCCACCCATTTGGTTACATAATCAGTACATACCAAAATGTAAGATTTTCCATTAGAAGGGGGATCAATTGGGCCAACAAAATCTAATCCCCATTTATCAAATGGTACAACCAATATTTGTGGATACAATGAAATCTCATCAGATTTAGTAGGTCTCCCCGTGCGCTTGCATTTGTCACATTCCTTATATACTGTGTTGCATCCTTGTATATTGTGTTGCATCCTTATATAATGTTGGCCAATAATATCCTGTGTTCAGTATTTTGAGTGTTGTTCTCTTAGCAGCAAAATGTCCTCCACATGACTCATCATGACATGCATGTAGGATATCATATGTTTCATCTTCTCTTACACATCTTCTCATGACTTGGTCAGGTCTAGTATAAAACAAACAATCAGCAATCCATGAGGAGTGAAAGCTTTTCTCAACTAGCAACCTTCTTTCTTTAGGAGAGAAATGAACTGGCATTTTAGCAACAACTAAATAAATGGCAATATCAGCATACTAGGGAGTGTGGGCTTGTATAACAAATAGATGTTCATCCAAAAAAGCATCATCTATGGTTGTAGGATCTTCCTACAACTAAAGTCTTGAAAGATAATTTGCAACCACATTGGACTTTCCTAGTTTATCAATAACTGCGATATCAAATTCATGCATCAATAGTAACCAGCGAGCTAATCTACCAGTAATTGAAGGCTTATTCATGAGATATTTGATTGCAGTATGATCAGTATGCATAAATATGGGATATCCTATTATACAACGCCTGAATTTGCTGGGTGCATATATAACTGCTAACATTTCTTTATCAGTGACTGTGTAATTTAACTCAGGCCCCTTTAAGTTCTTCCTAATATAATATATTGCACTCTCCAAGTTATCAACCTTCTATCCTAAGACTACTCCTATTGCATAATTAGATGCATCCATATGAATTTGAAATGGTAAAGACCAATTCGGACATTTAAGAACTGGTGCTTGGGTCAAAGGCTGCTTGAGCTTTAAGAAAGCTTCATTGCATGAAGAAGTCCATTTAAATTCCATATCCTTGGTAAGTAGAGAATATAAGGGACTTGCAATTTTCATGAAATCTTTGATAAACCTTCTATAATATCCAACATGACCAAGAAAACTTCTGACAACTTTTTGCTTTACTGGTGCATTGATATTTTGAATAACTCCATTTTTTGCTGGGTCAACCTGTATTCCTTTTATAGAGATATGATGACCAAGGACAATACCTTCCTGCATCATAATGAAGAACTTCTCACTAATTACTAACAAACTATAGTCTTCACACTATTGCAAAACTTTCTTTAGGTTCTCTAATGCTTCTTCAAATTCAGAACCATAAGTTGTAAAGTCATCCATATAAATTTCTATGATGTCTTGGGAAATATCTGAAAATATGCTTATCACTTCTCTTTGAAAAGTGGTTGGAGCATTACATAATCCAAAAGAAAGAACATAATATGCATATGTTCCCCAAGGACAAGTAAATGTAGTCTTCTCTTGATCCTCTGGGGCAATTTGAATCTGGTTGTAGCCAATGAATCCATCAAGAAATGAGAAGTATCTCTTCCCAGCCAAAGAGTCTAATACCTGATCCACAAATGGCAATGGAAAATGATCTTTTCTGGTTGCTAAGTTCAAATCTCTGTAATCAACACATACTCTCCATTTTCCTCCTTTCTTAGGAACTATTACCAAAGGTGATACCCATTGACTATTAGAGATAGGATAGATAAACCCAGCTTTTAACAACTTCTGCAAATCCTCTTTAACTATTTCTTTTAATGCAGGATTGATTCTTCTTTGTGGCTGTCTAAGTAGGCTACAATATTCTTTTATGTAGATACAGTGGGTACAAACTGTTGGATCGATTCCGTGCATATCCTTGTAATCCCATGCAAAGGCATGTTTATGACATTTGAGCAAGTCCATAAGTTCCACTTTTTGAGATTTTGCAAGATCATTGTTGATATTCAAATATTTATTCAAATCAACTTCTATTTTGATAGTAAGATCAATCTGGGATATATCAGAAAAATGAGAAGGACAGACTCTGTGCGGCAACAGAGTATGCAATATATCAGTGGCTGCAGGAAAGTCTAAGTCTACAATATTTGGTACTAACTCCTGCAATTGGTGTTCTTGTTTTAACTCATTTGTTAGAATTTCATAAAGAATCAATTTTTCATCATGGAATTGAATAAATGGTCCTCTATTAATCATCATAAGGTGATTAATAGAGGCAACTCCTTCAGATTCTTCTCCCAAATTAGGCCAAATGACTTGTTGTTGATCAAACAAGAGCTGAGCAGGAGAATACAAAACTAATGTTTTTGTAGAGTTCCCATCTGAAATAGTCATATCCCCTGATCTACATCCAATATATGCATCATCCGTGGCAAGCCAAAGTCTTCCCAAAATCATCGAATATCCTCCTAATGTTGCCTTTGGAGATAAGATCATAAAGTCTGCAAGGTATTCCCAGGAATCCAAATTAACAACCACATCTTCAATCATACCATCAGGTCGAACTGTAGAGCTGTCAACAAGCTGTAGGACTATAGGTGTAGGCCTAAGACTATTGATTTCAAGCCACTACATTACTTCTCTTGTCATCACATTAATGGCTGCCCCTAAATCAACCAAAACATTCTTTATCCGAGTGCCATAATGACTATATTCACAATAGGAATACCAGGATTAGAATACTTAGGAATTGAAACTTTTCCTAGAAATAATATCTACCAATTGACCCATTACATGCATTGTTTATGGATCTTTCTTCTTCCTGCCAGGCTTTTTTTGAAATGCTTCTCTAAGTGCCTTACTATATATAGGAACATCTTTTATTGCTTGCAACAATGGGATTTTAATACATACATGTTTCAGTTGATCTATAATATCAAAACCTTGCTCTTGTTCTGTAAGAACTTCTTTTTCTTGCAATCTCTGGGGAAATGGGGGTAGTCTTTGTTTCTGAGGTATTGTGGCTATTGGGCTAGAGATTTCTTGTTCTTCAGACATTTTAGTTATAACTGGAGGAGATGGATTAGGCAGAGTTGTCTCAGATCTGAGGTGAATATCACTTATAGATAAAGAATAGCTTGGGTATTGATTAGGATCAGCTGAATAAACTTGTTGTTGCTGAGATTTAATATTAGGATTTGGCATTGGCTGAGTAGGCAACTGTGTAGGTTTAGGTGAAACAACAGTGGCTACAGGGGGAGGAATTATTGTAGGCGGTTGTGGCTATTGACTATGCTATTGATATCTAGAAGATTGATTAGTCCATTTATGACCCCCCTTCCATTGAGGAGTAGGTTGCCAATTCCCTTGAAATTGGTGCCCTTATGCCTGAGGCGAAGACCAATTTCCTTGTGGTTGTTGCCACTATGGAATTTGACTAGAAAAATGTTGCCCTTGGCCTTGAGGACCATACCAGTTTGGATAACTACCAAAATTTTGAGCATATGGTGATTGCCATTGATTGTTTGGTACATAAGAATTTCCACTATAACCAGAAAAAGAAAGTGGATTCAGAGGCATACCTTGTCTTTGGAAATTTGGCCTTCTTTGAGCAACATAGAAAACTTGTTCATCATCACCTTGTATTTGCTTGAAGTCAGGAACCTCAATATTTGCAACCATTTTACATCTGCAGTCTTTTTTCCTTTGTCTACAATGAGGGCAAAATTTTGCAAGAAATGCATCAGCTTCTTCTTAGTTGAGAGTGTATCCAACTGAGTAGCCATATTGTTTATGATATCCTCCTAACAGTACTTCAACAAAGGGCTAAGTTCCATTCTATAAACTCCAGTACTAGATGTTGATGAATGAATTCTTGGCTTGAAACACCTATTTTTTTTAGAAGCTGATCTAGAATACATCTTACAAATTTGTCGTATTTCATTTCATGTAGATTGTGTAATGTCACCTCCTCCCATAAGATCCAAAGCATCAGTACATTCATCACTGATTCCCCTTAAAAATATCAGCTTGAGGAAATCTTCATTTAAAGTGCTATGCTTGGACTTTTTGACAATAAACAGAAACCTTTCCAAGTAATCCTCAAGACTCTCATCTTCTTTCTGTGTCATTCTAAAAATATCATCCCCATGGTGATCAATGCCTCTAAAATAATATTTATACTTTGCAAGAAACAATCATTTCATCTTATCCCATGTATTGATTGTGCTACTACCCAAGCTCATAAACCATCTTAAAGATGATTCTTTCAAAGTGCCAGAAAATATTTTGAGTCGATGGGCATCTGTAGTATAATCAAAACTCCTACAGAGAACATCAAACTCAAAGAGAAATGTGTCTAGATCCTCTGTCACTAATCCATAGAATTTAGGGAGGGAAGAAGTCAGAATGTTCTTGAGATTAGCATTATCATGTTGATCAGAGATGGGAAACTCAAATGTTGGGTCCAAAGGTGGGGGTAGATTATTCCCACCAGGAGGTGGGTTTCCTTGCATTGGACTTGCAGGGGGAGTTACTAAATGAAATTCTTCCTTTGGTGGTCCAAAATGGAAATGAAGGCTGCCTTCAGGAAATTTAGATTCAGGGTGGTTCAAGTTCTCTAGGGTTTGGTAAAGTTCAGCAAAAGGATTTATATCTGCGGAATCAATTTATGCATGATTAGGATGACTGGGTATAAATATACCTAGAACATCTCTTCTTCGCCTATGCATGCAGGTTTATAAAATCTTTTCGAACAATCGGGTATGTCAAAAAAAAAAAAAAACTAAAAACTGAAGAGGTAATAACCATAATAGGTTCTCAGTTTGACACCATCCCTGGCAACGACGCCAAAAATGTTCAACCCAAAAATAAGAATAATAACTCTATTTGAAGTTTGGACATTCACTTTGTGAAGTCACTATTTCCATAGCTAGTGTTCATTTGATTGTCAACCCAGGGACGTACTAAGTTCCTACAATAGCTACCCTGCATTACTGCAGCAACTAACATCTATGTGGAAAAGGTAAGAAAGAATTGAAACTATTGAAAGGCTACAGGAAAACTTATACATTAACATAAATTCATTCAAGCAATACTGGCTAAGTTCAATGCTGCCAAACAAGAATTACTCTGTTTTGGTTTGGCTGCAGGAATAGTCAATGGATCTGTTTCCAATGGCTACAGGAACAGTCAATGCAAGAACATCTACTACAGCTAAAGAAGAAAACTAATTTTAACAAAGGCACAGGAACACTCACCAAGTGGGCCCCCTTGGATGAGTGCTTCAAGGCTTCCCAAAAACAACTCTAAGTGCTCAGAATAACATATCTTTATTCATTGTTCTTCAGAAGTCATTACATGATTCAGAATCCAAAGAAACTCAAAACACTTGTAACTTTATTTCTAAAATCCTCTGTTGTGCTTCTTCTCTTTTCTATCTAACCTATGAAAAGAGATAAAGACCCTTATTTAAAAGAAAACAACTACTTCCTACAACACAGATCACACTGATAAGAAGAAGCAGATAACTAATCAAGAAAGGAAACAGTCGGAGTTAAGTCACTGATAATGTGGATCTAAACCGAACCATAGTCATAACATATCATGTTGGTATTTACAACACTAATGTCCACTTGAGTAAGACATCAGTAAGCATTGCACGATTACTTTTCCTCTATCATTCCTTACGCTCATCAACATTTCTGATGATTCGATCTTTCAGTCACCTCCTTCAATATCTCTTTTTGCAATTGGCGTGACAGGAGAGCCTTCTCAGCAGCATCAATTTATTCCTGCAATTCAAAAGAAAGAACATACAAGAACATACACATCTATTTTAATTAATTAAAACATCTATTAATTTCACACATGATATTGCCTAAGACAATCCGCATGGCAATAGAAGTGAATAACATGACTGCAGGAGCAAACTGGCAAAGGCAAAAGATGTTTTAATAGGTTTAGGCTAACATCTAAAATACATACAATCAACTTTTGATACATCATTACTATCATTTAAATCAAAATATGAGAAAAACTTAAGAGTTCTAGGGATAAAAATATGCTAATGTCTCAACTCATTAGTAGATTTCAAATTCAAATCTTCCACCGCGTCCCCAAAAATAGCGACTTCTGGGTTGAGTTCAGTCTTTTAAATGCAAACTAGAAAATCCACAAGTAATCATGGCTTAACTGCATGATGACTAAGGTTGAATTCACCAACCTTTAGTTTGGCATTGACACAAACTCACCAACTCACCTTTTGCCATCACAACTGTGTAACCGATCACCTCTCTGAGATTTATGGTGACCACCTATCTTCCTTCCACTTCACTAGTCTACCAGTATACCACTAGGCTCTTCACCACCCGTTCATCCTTTGATACCAGTTTGCAGTACTTCCATCAAGCCTCTTTTCCTGTTTGCCAATGAGTTTCTAGTTTGCATAGGACCTCAAGCCTTCTTGCCTAAGTCACCTTCTATAACTGCATCATCATCAGAATAGCCAACTTGAAGATCTGACCTTAACACCGATCTTCTTGAATAACAGACTAGTCAGCTTAGTTTGTCTTCCCTTGAGCTGATTGAACCTTGATCATGTATCTTTGATGTTGCTTCCATGTTGTTTGTAAGCCATCACCTTTGCTACTAAGATACACCATTTTAGCAGCTTCAACTCAACACTACTTCACACATTCTTCCCACTACTCACCAATACTTAAACACTATAATAATATCCCCCTTTGACAACAATGCCAAAGATGTATTTCAATATATTGATAAGACTGCTCCGCCAACCGAAGTAGTCCACACTCATCAATCTAGTCTTAGAGATTTTTCATAAAAAAAAGGATACCAGATTTATGTAGATCCCTTCTTTGCTTACTTTAATGAAGGTAGGGGTATCACCCCTAGCTTACCTATGAGATATTAAAAGGTGTCCTTTGTTAGTGCCTTGGTGAAGATATCAGCCACCTATTCTTTTGTTGGTATATACTCCAACCTCACTTCCTTTACTTGAACTTGTTCCTTGAGGTAGTGGTATTTGATAGCTATACTCTTTGTCTTGGAATGCATCACCAGATTCTTGGATATGTTGATAGCACTGGTGTTGTCACAGTGAATCACCACAGGTTCAGTCACCTTCTCTTGGATACCTTCCAATAATTGCTTGATCCATACCACCTGTGTAGAGTTGATTGCAATAGCCACATACTCTGCCTCAGCTATGGATTGAGAGATACAATTCTATTTCTTGCTTGTCCATGACACAATCCTATCTCCAAGAAAGAATGGACCTCCACTAATGCTCTTTCTGTCATCAATGTTCCCTGCTCAATCTGCATCGGTGAAGACACTTAAGTTGAAATCTCCCTTATGTGGATACCGAAAACCATACTCATTAGTCCCCTTAAGGTATCTAAATATTCTCTTATCCACCACCATATGAGTCTGTTTTGGATTTGCAGAAAATCTAGCAGCCAAGCCAACTGCTTGTGCTATATTTGGTCTACTGTGTACTGCATACTGAAACTTACCGATCATGGATTGGTAAATTGTCTTATTTACTTCGTTAGCCTCATCATTTTTTGAGATCTTGCAACTTGTAACCATTGGAGTTCCACTAGGTTTGGAATCTTCCATTCCAAAAGTCTTCAATATTTCCCTTATGTACTTGGTCTAGCTAATGAATATACCATTCTTTAGTTGAGATACTTGCAGAACAATGAAGAATTTTATTTCACCAATCATGGACATTTCAAATTCTCACTTTATTTCATCTACAAAAGCTTTGCTCATCTCATCATCTCCCCCAAAGATGATGTCATCTACAAAAATATCTACAATCGGGTGTTTTTCTTTTTCTCCAGTTTTCAAATGCAAGTTGTTGTTGTCACTGGTTCTTATGAACCCTACACTCATCAACTATGAGTGCAGCCTCTCATACCAAGCTCTTGGTGCTTGTTTTAGCCCATATAGAGCCTTCTTTAGTTTACACACCATATCTTTTCCATCTTCTAAACCAAACCCTTTTAGTTTCTCTATGTACACTTCTTCTAGAACACCATTCAAGAATGCCGATTTGACATCGATTTGGTAAACTTTGAACTTCTTGTAAGTAGCATTAGCAAGCATAATTCTAACCCCTTCCAATTTGGACACCAGTGCAAAGGTCTCTCCATAATCCAAACCTTCTTCCTGTGCATACCCTTTGCAGACTAACCTTGCTTTGTTTCTTACTACTTGACTGATTTCATCCATTTTGTTTCTAAACACCCATTTGGTGCCTATCACATTTTTGTTCTTCGGTCTGGGCACAAGATTCCAAGTTTCATTTTTCTCAATCTGCTCCAGTTCCTCCTCCATGGCTTTGATCTAGTATTCATCTTTTAGAGCCTCCTTTGCTATTTTGGGATCAATTTTGGAGAGAAAATGGGTATTCTCTCTTGCTCTTCTTCTAGTTAAAACTCCGGCATCTTTGTCACCAATGATATTGTCAACATAGTGATTGTTTCTGACATACCTTGCTAGTACCGGTTCATTTCTTCAAGCTTCTTCTACCAGTTGTGCAGGTTCTACTTCACATGCTTCCTCATTTGCCGCTACAACAGGATTCTCCTTAGTAAGTTCGACCGATACAATGTACTCGAATCCTTGATAATCCTCTGGTTCACTCTTGCTATCCTGTTCATTTTTCTCAGATAACTCATCTACTCTAACATTGGCACTCTCCACAATCTTACCAGTACTTTTGTTCAAACACTGATATTATTTACTCTTTGTGGAGTAACCTAAGAAGGCTCCTTCATCACTCTTGGGATTGAACTTTCTAGAGTACTCATCCCTCTTGATATAGCACCTACTTCCAAATACTTTGAAATAGCTCACATTGGGTGAGTATCCACACCATAGTTCATAGGGAGTTTTATTTGTCCCTTTCTTCACTTGTGTTTGGTTCAAGGTATACACAATAGTGCTTACCACTTCTCTCCAGAAGATATGTGGAATATATTTTTGTATCATCAGAGTCCTCGCACAATGTTTTGTTTCTTCTTTCAGCAACCCCATTCTATTGAGGTGTTCTGGGTGCAAACATCTGTCTCATAATCCCCTATTCTTCACAGTAATTTATGAACTCTTGAGAGGTGAACTCTCCTCCTCTATCTGATCTCAAACATTTCAGACTCTTACCAGTTCCTCTCTCCACTCAAGCCTTGAAAACCTTAAACATGTGAAAGGATTTAGATTTTTCTTTCAAGACCACAACCCACATCATTCTTGAGAAATCATCTACAAACAACATGAAATATCAGTCCCCATAGAAACTCTTGGTCCTCGTAGGACCACACAAGTCTATATGAACTAAGTCTAGCTCATTCGCAGATGAATAATATTTGTTGATGAAACTAGACCCGGTCAACTTTCCTAGTTGGCATTCTTTGCACATAGCATTTTCAGGTTTCATAATATCAGGCATACCTCTGACAAACTTCATTTTACTGACTTTTGGTATGCTATCAAAGTTAACATGATAGTCTTTTGTGCCACAACCAGCTCTCTTCTACCTTTCCCATTAGACAACTACCTACAATGGTGTCTAGGTGAAACAAATTACCTCTAGATTGTTTACCAGTAGCAATCAAACTTCTTGATTTATCATTTATTTTGCATATTCCTTCATTGAATTCTAACCGGTAACCCTTATTGTTAAGTTGTGCAACACTTAACATACTATATTTAAGCCCTTCTACCCAATAAACATCTTCACAATTTGTTTTATCATTTAGGGCTATAGATCCCTTACCTTTTACTACACAAGGAGCATCATTGTCAAATCTCACCGTTCCTCCATTACAATCCTCCATGCTGAGGAATTTGTTTATGTCAACGGTCATGTGGTGAGTGCAGCCACTGTCAATTACCCAGTCTCCACACTAGTTTGAATTAGAGATCAGTGCCATATCACTTTTCTCTATGTTATCTTCCTTTACCACTACAAATGCAATTCCATCTTCATCAGATCCTTTTGATTCTTCATCGGTAACTCCTTCTTGAAGATAGCACTCCTTCTTGCTCGTCTTTGTAGCTTCTAAAATTTTCCTTCCTATCATTGTCAGGACATCTGGATGCAATATGACCTATTCTATTGCAAGAGAAACACTTCAAGGGAAGTTTACCTTTATACTTTCCTTTTCCTCTTGGTGGCCTTCTTGCTAATAGAGCTTCAATCTCATCTTGTTCTTGTTCTTCAAATAACAAGTTGTCACATTCATGAGAATGACCAGTTCTTGTAGTAGAGTTGTTTTTGGATTCTTTTCTTCTCCTTGTTGGTGTAGGTATCATGGAAGCTTTGAAGGAAGCATCAATCTTTGGTACACTATTATCATAGTTGCTTAGTTCAAAGGCAGTCAACTTATTAATCAGTGAGTCAAGTGAAACACTAACTGTTCCCAAGGATATGAGTTTTTGAATTGCAGAAACCCTTATGGCATATTGTGGTAGCAAGGTTCTCAATATTTTGTTGACCACATCATCTTCTTCAAGCTTTCCTCCAGCACTTCTGATGGAATTTACCACATCGTTTATTCTTTTTCTATATTGTTCTATATTTTCTCCTTCTTGCATCCTCATCTCATCAAATTTGCCTCTTATGTTGTCCACCTTATCCTTTTGAACATGAGGATCTCCTCCATAAATAGTCTTCAGCTTATTCCACATCTCATAGGTTGTTTTCAGATCTTGAACCTCAGCATACTCATTATCAGATAGAGTGCTAGCAATCACATCCATAGTTGCAGTGTTGTCTTGCCTTTCCTTGATATGATCTACAGTGAGAGCTCATGTAGGTTCATTGTACACTATGATTACATGATTCTAGTATTGATCTCTTAGGGTTTTTAGGTAGAGTTTCATTCTACCAAACCATAATGTATAATTCTCCTTAGAGAACTTGGGGCCTTCCTGCCGCATCATCTTGAATCTTTCCTTAAGCTGTTAAGCTCTTCTGAATCTAAGGACCCGATGCTCTGATACCAATTGTTGGTCCCTATTGGTGACTAAGAGGGGGGGTGAATCAGTTACCTACCTGTTCTATAGAATTAAAAAACCTTTTACTCAAGTCTGCACTCACTTAATATTCATCAATAGAAACAGTTATTGTAGGAGAACAAGCATGCATGAAAAGATACACAATAACACCAAGAATTATCTCGTGGAAACCCAAATGGGAGAAAACCATGGTGTGAGTTGATGCTCACAAATTTTGTACTCTTCTGGAGCATGCCCTATAAGGAGTCATCCCTATTAGGAGATTACAAAGACATTGTTAGGTGCCACCCGGTTAAGGGATTTTCTTTAAGGCTTATTAGTGTCTTTACCCAATTAGAGGTAGCCTTGTTAAAGGACTTAGGATCATCAATTGAGATGTCACCCGGTTAAGGTATTTTACAAAGGGACTTGTTAAAGTCCACCCGGTTGAAGGATTTGAGTTGCAATGGTTAGAAAGCAACAAGAAGTTGATATGTTGGAATATCTATGGATAGCTTGATTAGATCACAACGAGTCTCATACTTTGTCTACACCGGTTGTGTCTTCTCTGCACTACACCGGTTCTCTGCTCATACCCTCGGCTCTGCACTCTGACGGTTAACTTCACACACATACTTTGCACTGCTAAATCACTTAGAACTTCCTCACTCTTTACTCTGCCTCTTCATTCTGCCCTTTGGATCACATCTCACGAGATTTGCACACTGCAAATTTTTTGATCACAATGTTTTGCATGAACTCAAAACACTTTATACTCCCTCTGTCGTCACCTTCAGGTGTTTCTTTAATCAATGCAATCACAGATCTCAGTAGATTTCAAATTCAAATCTTCCTTCTCTTTCTCTATGCACCCTGCAACAATTCCACCAGCTACTCATCCAAATCTACCATTGCATCCCCCAAAAATAGCAACTTCTAGGTCGAGTTCAGTCTTTTAAATGAGAATCAGAAAATCTGCAAGTAATCATGGCTTAATTGCATGATGACTAAGGTTGACTTCACCAACCTTTAGTTTAACATTGACACAAAATCACCAACTCACCTTTTTCCATTGCAACTGTGTAGCTGATCACCGCTCTGAGATTTACGATGACCACCTATCTTCCTTCTGCTTCATCGGTCTACCGATATACCACTGGGCTCTTCACTGTCGGTTCATCCTTTGATACTAGTTTGCAGTACTTCCATCAAGCCTCTTTTCTTGTTTGCCAATGAGGTTCCAGTTTTCATAGGACCTCAAGCCTTCTTTCCTAAGTCACCTTCTGTGACTTCATCATCATCATCAAAATATTCAACTTGAAGATTTGACCTTAGCACCGATCTTCTTGAATGACAGACCAGTTAGCTTAGTCTATCTTCCCTTGACCTGATTGAACCTTGATCATCTATCTCTGATGTTGCTTCCATGTTGTTTGCTAGCCATCACCTTTGCTACTGAGATACACCACTCCACTAGTTAGTGTTAGTCATCAATGAAAAATCTCAGCTAATATACCGGTTCACTGGATTAACCGGTTTTCTCAATATCAGTAATGCCAACAAATGCCCCCAAAAATCTTCATTTTTAAAAGTTTTTAGGGAAATGTAGTTGGTGGTAATTTGTGCCAAGTGGCCCCTAACAGAGAGAGACCATTTAACAACGCTCCCATAAAATGAAACGATTAATAATGAAGGGGTTTCAAAGAAAACAAAGAGATAATCAATTTTTTTGCCATTCTCTATGAGGATTTTGACATTATTATACTATAAGGATTTTGACGTTATTAAACTGTAACAGAGCATTGAAATGAAACCCTATACTGCATACAAAAAAATCATCAATACACAAATCATCCAATAATTATAAATAATAATCATTTTTTTTTGCATTCCCTATAATTATTTTGGCATTATGGACAGAGAGAACCATTTAACAACCCACCCATAAAATAAAATGATAAATAAAGAAGGGCTTTCGAATAATTGTGAACAATAATCAATTTTTTTTGCATTCTCTGTAATTATTTTGGAATTATAAACAGAGAGACGCCATTTAACAAATGATAAATAATGAAGGGGCTTCGAATAATTATCAACAATAATCAATTTTTTTTGCACTCTCTGTAGTTATTTTGGAATCATAAATAGAGAGACGCCATTTAACAAATGATAAATAATGAAGGGGTTTCAAATAATTATCAACATTAATCAATTTTATAAATAAAATGATAAATAATGAAGGGGTATCGAATAATTATGAACAATAATCATTTTTTTTTGTATTATAAACAGAGAGAAACCATTTAACAATGCACCCATAAAATGAAATGATAATTATTTTAGGATTTCGATTTAATACGAACAATAATGAAGTTTTTTTGCATTCTCTATAATTATTTTGGCATTATGAAGAGAGAGAAACCATTTAATAGTGCATTCATAAGAGGAAATGATAAATAATGAAGGGGTATCAAATAAATATGAACAATAATCAATTTTTTTTGCATTCTCTGTAACTATTTTGGTATTTTACACAGAGAGACACCATTTAACAACACACCCATTAACTGAAATGAAAAACGATGAAGGGTTGTCGAAGAAAATGAAGAGATAATCATTCTTTTTCTATTCTCTATCAGGATTACAACATTCTTAAACTGTAATAGAGCATTGAGATGAAACCCTAACCCGCATACAAAAAAATAATCAATAGGCAAAGCATGATGCAACTACGAAAGAGCTAAACCATCATTGGACATCCAAAAAACATGAAGGAAGTGCAGCAACGGTTACCTCGAGCTGAAGTGAGGTGTTGCAGAGATGGAGTCGAAGGAACCAAAGCATTTGTAGAGCAAAAATGGTAGGGAGAAACCACGATGGGAGAGAATAAAAAAACTTGGCAAAAAATGCATTTTCCCTAAGTTTTTAGGGCAACATAGGTAGTGGTAATTTGAGCCACATGGGGCCATTTTCGATATGCGGGAAGGCGGACATGGGTGGTCAATGATTTAATCGACCACCCATTTAAAACTTATTAATATTTAAAGTTTATTTTTAAAAATTCATTACATATTATAAAAAAGTTTTTTGGTGTTTTAAAAATATGATAAATATATTATTTATTAGGCATTTAATAAACATCTATTGGCATTTTTTCGTGTGCAGGTATTGGCGCAAAAGAGGTCAAGTATCGATCATCACTTTGAAATAACCACTTTTTGACCTTTCGACACATAACGACCTATAGAAATCGAATCGTTACTACCCAAAAGCTAGATCAATAGCTATAAGCAATTAAGTCACATACGAAGACAACCAAAAAACAAAATTCAAAATTCGATGTATCGTTTAAGATCTGTAGGTGCACGAAGTTAGCTATGACGGCTACTGGTACTCTTCCCCTATTATTTTATTCCTTATTATCATATACTATTCACTATTATAATCTTACCAATCATAAACAGTACTATCAAAATAACCACAAAAGTAATGAATTTGACCGAATTAAACAAGACTGACCCGTATGGTCTTCGAACATAATTTTAAATATAAAATAACTAAGTTTAACTAAGATTCGTTATTTTCTTTCTCGGAATGAATGATTGCTAGCTTTATTATGTCGAGAGGCATAAATCTACAATCATAAGCAACCCATTTATCTGTGTACATGAAAATTCAAGAGGTAATTTAGCTTGTAGCATATATATCTTATATAATCTATATAAAGTACGTCGAAATATATCTTGACATTTAATCTATAGAGTTTATATTTAAGTCTATATAAAGATTAAACGTCGAGATATATCTCTACATATTTTATATAGATTATATAAGATATATATGCTAGTAGGAATGAGAAATTCTTAGGAATAAGAGTATGAATAAGATGAATATGTACATGTATATGTAAATTATATATGATACCATTAATTTAGATATATTTTGTATATATTGATTTATTATTTAACTTTTATTGGTTTGATATTAATTTGTGAAATTAATATTTTTACATTATGTTATTTGAATGCAAAAATATAAAAAATAAATCATATAATTAATTAATATAAATTTGAAGATGAATATTTTTGGTTTTGAAGGAATTTATAATTATACGTTATATTATAATTAATATGTTGAGTATTTATTAAGTGGAATATATTTTCTAATTTTGATAATGATTTACATTATTGAAATTTATGAGTTGATACTTTGAATTTGTATGATCGTAAAGTTTATATATCTTATGATATATGCAGTTAATTTTTATATTAAATGTTAATGTGTATCATCTGATATATTAATATTTTATATTATTATTATTTTATTAAGTTGAATAAAATTTATTGAATAATGAATAATCATATATGTGTTAAATTGATGGTGTATGTTAATTGTTTTTAAATGCAACATGATCATAGAAAAAAAAATTAAATATCACCTTTTTTGTCAATTTAGAAAAATATATGTAAATAAAATTTAAGTAATAATTATTAATAATGTATTATATAACATTTAACATGGCGGAGCGGCAAGGGGAGCAGCGAGCGGGAAATTCAAAATTCAAACTTGGGAATGGCAGATTTCTTGGGGATGGCAGTTTTTTTGCGGTTGGAGCTGGCAATCGAACTAGTTTCCAAGCATCATAGGGCACTGAAGGGGACAAGGAGACAGTCAAATCGGTGGAAGAAAAAGATTCCAAAAACGGGGACCCACATGATAGAGGTAAGGAAAAAAAAGGTCATCGCTTTTTGGAGTAAGGCCACTAGTGAAATCTGGGCTCCCGGAAGTTAAAAATATTTCTGATCCCGTGACTGGGGTTGTTGCTATCTCTGTTCCGGATAAGCTGGTTGATATCACTGTGTCTGGATTAACTATGACCTTAGTTGGAAGGTTTGTTGGTTTAAGGCCTAACATTGATGTTGTTAGGAGTTTTATAAGGAGGAAATGGGTTCTTAAAGGGCAAGTGGAAGTGGCGGCTTTGCCTAGGGGTTTCTTTTCCTTTGCCTTTAATTTCAAAGAAGAAATGAATAAAGCTCTATGTGAAGGGCCAAGGATGTTCGACAAGTCATCCTTGGCTTTACAGAAATGGGTTTCAAACCTTTCTCTTGACGAGTCTTTTTTTGTGTTGGTGCCTGTGTGGATGCGACTCCTTGGCCTCCCGTTGGAGTTCTGGAATGAGGAAGTCTTTAAAGGGATAGCGAGTTCATTTGGAGAACTTCTCTCGATTGACCCGATGACTGCTGCAAAATCAAGGTTGGTTTTTGCCCATTTCTGTGTCAATGTTAATCAAATGACGGATATGCCTCAATCTATTGAGATTATATCTAAATTGGGGAAATGGACCCAAGGGATTGAATATGAATCTCTTCTGTTTGCTTTCTTTCATTGTAAGAAGTCGAGTCATTGGGCGAAATCTTGCTCGGTCAAGAAGAGTAAGAGTGGTAAGAGTGATATAAGTTCGAAGCAAAAATGGCAAACGAAGGGGAAGATAGAAGACCCTACCACAGGGTGTGTTCCTGAAAAGGAAGTGATTGAGTTGGAAAATAAGGAAAAGAAGGATAAGAATAGTAATAATGAAAAGCCTATTTGTGCCTGTTCTAACAATCAAATAGAAAGCATCAAAGAGGTAGAGCAAAGGATAGATGTAAGTGCTCAAAAATCTGAATCAGAGATCTAGAAGGAAGGGCCCAATCTTCAAGAAAGAGTTGATAAGAATTCCAATGATGACCCTTTTGCCTCATCCAATACTAAAGAAAATGGGGAAGACTTCAATGAAGCTCAGGACTATAACATCTCATATTTTGAGCCTTTTTTGCTATTGACCAATGGAAGCCCTAAGCCGATCCAATGCAATGCTCCACCTAATAGTTTGGAAACGGTGGTTTTGGAGGGAAATCTTAGGATTCTCAATTCTAAAGAAGGTAAACCGAATAATGGAGGACCCAATGGAGGTATTTCAACTAGAAGCAAGAACAAGAAAGTGGCAGATGTTGGAAGTCACAACAAAAATCAGGGGAGACCCTCTCTTAAAAATCAAAGTGAACAGGAAAGTTGGAAGAATTGTGCTGATGGAACACATAGCTCCATTGAGTCAGCCCTATCCCCGGCTAAAGTATGAAGATAATTTCATGGAATATAAGAGGGCTGAATGCCCCACATAAGCAGGATGTGTTACGCAATATTATAAGAGATCATAAACCGGATGTTGTCCTTGTTCAAGAAACTAAGATGAGTAAGGATAAGGTGGAAAGGATTAGAATATTAAAAAATAATGGAGTTATTGGAAAAAGTTAAAAGGGTGCTTCTCAAGGAACAATGATTTTTTGGAACCAAAATACTATTATAGGGAAGGAAGTCATTGTAAACGTTAATAGGACCTTAGTTCTGCTTGAGCATATTAAGGATAACTTTTCCTGGGTTATCACTAATGTCTACGCACCTAATTCTAAAGCTGGAAGATCTAAATATTGGAGGAGCCTTGTTGAAGAAAGACTAAATTTTGCTGATAAAAGTTGGATAATAATGGGTGACTTTAATACACCTCTTAAAGAGGATGAAAAGATGGGAGACCTTCCTTTGCAGCTAGAGAGAAGACAAGATCTTATGGATTTTATTAATGATCAAGCTCTTATGGATGTGGATCTCCAAGGGATTAATTATACTTGGACCAATTGCAGAACTGGGTCTTATCTTATTCAAGTAAGGGTGGATAGAGCCATTATTTCTCCTGATTGGATTTCTAAGTATAGTTTCTCTTTGGTGTCAATTATTAAGATTGGTTCTAATCATTACCCTATTTCTTTTACTGCTAGTTCTTTGTCTGCTAAGAGAAAATTCCCTTTTAGATTTGAAAAAGCTTGGTTATCCCACCCGTCTCTGGAAATCTGTGTGGTTGATTGGTGGAATTTTGTGGTTGAGGGTACAACTTTATTCAGAGTAGCTAAAAAACTTAACATAATAAAGGCCAAAATCAAAATCTAGAACAAAGAGATATTTGGTGATATCTTCAAGAGCAAAGCCCAAATTAAGACTGAAATTAAGGAAGTACAAGATAAAATTCAAGAGGAAGGGCTTTCAAAGGACTTGAGATCTGTTGAAAATGGGTTGTTGTCTAAATATCACACAATTATTTCTAATGAAGAGACTTTTTGGAGACAAAGATCAAGAGCCTTGTATTTGAAGGAAGGTGATAAAAACACCTGGTTCTTCCACTTGACAACTCTAAAGCATAGGGCGATTAACAAGATTTCTAGGTTATCTAGTATAAGGGGGATTTTGTCAGATGAAAATGATATAAGAGAGGAAGCTCTGGATTTTTTCAGCAATCTTTTGGGAGGGGTGTATGATGTGGATTACAGAAATCAAGACCTTCTTGTGCAGGCTATCCCTCCCATTTTAAATGAGGAAGAAAACAAAAATCTCTCTAGGATTCCATCTAATCAGGAAATCAAAAAGGCGGTGTTTTCTTTTCAAGGAGATAAATCTCCTGGGCTGGATGGTTTTCCAATTTTTTTTTCCAAATCTTCTGGCATATAGTGGAAACTGATATTTGTAATGGAGTTAAAGAGTTCTTTGGTTCCAGGAGTCTTTTAAAAGAAATGAATGTGACCTTCATCGTTCTTATTCTGAAGGTTTCTGGAGCTGATTCTCTTAATAAGTTCAAACCTATTAGTCTTTGTAATTCTGTTTACAAAATTATGTCTAAGGTTCTTACTTCTAGAATGCTAGAGATTCTTCCCAGGATTATTTCACCTCAACAAAATGGTTTTGTCCCAGGTAGATAGATTTTGGATTCTATTATTTTTGTTCATGAAAATATTCACTCTTTGACTGCTACTAAAAAACAAGGTTTTTTTCTTAAGCAGGATATGTCTAAGGCCTATGATAGAGTGAATTGGCAATTCCTTTTCAGAATAATGAAAGCTTTTGGGTTTGGGGAGAAAGTGATTCAGCTATGTTCTCAATCGACAGAAACTTCCTCCTCTGTTGTTATTGTTAATGGATCCCCTTCCAGTTTATTCAAAAGTTCTAGAGGTCTAAGACAGGGGGATCCCATCTCCCCTATCTTGTTCACTATTTTAGCTGAAATTTTGGGTAGATATATTATCAAAAATGTGGAAGATGGAAAACTCAAAGGACCGAAACCTTCATCTTCCAACTTAACCTGTTCTCATGAACAGTTTGTTGATGATTCGATTACAATGGGGGGATCTACTATTAGGGAAGCAAGAAATATGAAGAATGTTATGGATACATATGAAACTGCTCCGGTCAAAAAATTAATTGGGATAAGAGCTCTTTGTTCTTCATTAATACTCCTTAGTAAAGCGGGCAAGGTAACGCTTCTTAAAGCTACTCTTCAAAATTTGCCTATTTATGCCCTTAGTTTGTTTAAAATCCCTAGAAAGTTTGCGGAGGCAATTGAGAGAATTCAAAAAAAGTTTCTTTGGTCGGAAGTGGAAGACAAAAATAGAATTCCCCTTATTGCTTGGAACAAAATTTGTACTCCTAAGGCTTCTGGGGGTTTGGGTTTAAGGAATATTATGTCCATGAATAATGCCTTGTTAGCTAAAGAAATCTAGAGAATGAAAGGGGAGGAAAGAGAATGGAATTTAATCTTAAAAAATAAATATCTTTATGTGCAACCTTCAGAGGAATATTTTATGGATAACTCTTTTTTGGTTGAAGGTTCTGCAATCTGGAATGCAGTTCAAATGGCTAAAAGTTGGGTTGTTGCTGGAAGAAGGTGGAAATTGGGGAATGGGGGAATTATCAGATTCTGGGAAGATAGTTGGCTCTTGGACATACCTCTGGAGGATATTCGTATCCTTAAGGAATGGAAAGAGGTGTTCAAAAATGGGTATGGTGGTTCTGTTAAAGACTATTGGAGAAATGGAAAGTGGATTGAGTTCAACCAGCAATGTCTAGGATTAAAGTTTCTTGAGATTCTGCTATCTTCTAAAAATTTTAGGGACAATGAGGAGGATAGTTTGATTTGGAGGGAGACTTCGGATGGAAATTACTCTATGTGGCTATCCACAACAAAGGGCTGGAAGAAACTCCTATGTGGGCTAAAGTGTGGATAAAAAAAATAATGCCTAAAGTTAATATCTTCTTTTGGATTTTTATCTAAAATAAGGTGTTGACTCTTGATAACCTCCAAAAGCATGGATTTGTTTTTCACAATAGGTGTTCTCTTCCTTGCAGGGAAGAGGAGTCTTCTTGTCACATCCTCTACTAGTGCATTTTCAGCCAGGAAATTTGGAAAATTATTTTTTGTAGGTGGAAGTTGAGTTGGGTTTTCCCGAACTCTCTGGGGGAGCTATGGCAACAATGGTACTGTCCTAATTCCAATTCTAAAAATGTTGAGCTATGGAAACTTACTCTCCCTAATGTTATATGGAATATCTGGAAGGAACGCAATAATAGGATTTTTTAGGGATAAAAATGCTATCGCTAAGGTTGTGGTGGATAAAATCTATATAGGAATATTTGAATGTTTAAATGGAACTGATCATGGATTAGCTGCTAAAGAGGACTTTAATGAAAGGTAGAACCTTTCTAATATCAAATCTTGTAAGGATAAGGGAAGGGAAGGTCTTGTATGGTGCTTTCCATCTTAGGGATGAATTAAGGCAAACTTTGATGGGGCGTCTAAGGGGAATCCAAGTAAAGCTGATTATGGGGGCATTGCCAGGAATTTTGTTGGAAGTTGCCTGGTGGCAGTTGCTGGGCCTCTGGGTAATCAAACAAGTCATTATGTTGAAGCTTTTGTGGCTTTGAATACTTTTATTATTGCTAAAAATCTAAATCATGATAACTTATGGCTAGAGGGAGACTCTCTAAATATTATCAAGTGCTTGAAGGGAGAAATTGAGCCATCTTGGTCTATTGAAAATATAATTTTTAAAGCTAAAGAAATTATAGCTAGCTTTAAAAGTATTATAATTACACATGCCTTTAGAGAAAAAAAATTGGTTGTGGATGGGTTGGTAAACCTAGGTGTTATTTCCGAGGCTCAAAGTATTTGGCACGAGGAAGGTAATATTAATTTTGATATTAAAAATCTTCTAATAAAGGACAGATTCTTGGGAAAGGATGAATCACACAATCAATCATGTTAGTTGCAATGAGTAATCTTTACATTTATGGAAAGGTAATGATGACCTGGTGGAATGGCAAAATCTTAATCAAAGATATTAATCTTCCGCACACTTTGTGGGTTAACATTTTCAAAATTTTGAGAGGCGAGTGGAAGGAAGCTCTGAATTTGCAAAAGAACAAAGTTGGTATTGCAAATTTGAAAATGGGAGGGGATCTAAGGAGAGAAGAACCAGATAACATGTCCAAATGGAAGGAAATGCCAAAGGTTTGGACTAAGCTGGAAAAAGGGTTTATGACAAATTTCATGTAGAAGTTGGTCGATTATAACAAAGGCAGGGTTAATCTTGCAGCCACCAAAATCATTGAAAACTGGAGCAACGGTTCTTTCAAAATTCATGGGGTGAGGTTCAAGTTGGATGCGGACCTCATAGCGACAGTAACTGGTATGCCCCACTCAGGTCTTAATTTTTTCAAAAATTTGAAAGTTTCTAATAACATGGTTAAAATTTTTCCGCGTAAGGAGAAGGAAAGGGCAAAAATTGGTAAAGCTACGGGAAGGTATTATGATGCGTCCAACATAAAGAAAATTTGGGGTTGTGTGTTGAATACTATCATGGAATACATTACTGTGGAGGGCTAGTTTACTAGGGTCCACACATACCATTTCATGTTGTTAAATCATTTTAGGCACGAGAAAAGGATTTCCTTGCCCTACTACCTCTTTAGGTCACTGTCGAGATCTATTAATCAGCACAGTAAGAACCCTTCGACTTCGGTGCTTCATTTTGGCCTCATTTTTCTCATTTATGAGCACTACAAAATTCTTGCTATCCAAGAAAATAAGAGGTTGTCTGCATCTCCGGGAAAGGGTAAGAGAAAGATGGAGGAAGGCAAGCCAAGCAAGGAAGAGTTGATTCAAAACAAAAAGAGCAAAAGTGCTACTGGGTTAAAAATTCAAGAGGACAACGAAACTCAAATAGAGGTGGAGAATGTTTTAGAGGATATTGGAAAAGATGGCAGTGAGATGGAAATGAAGGAGTTCAGAGGGGAGGAAAGTTGGAAAGAAGAGGATGTGGGGAAAGAGGAAGGAGAAGTTGAGGATGCTTCCAACCAAGATAGTCCTACCCGCAGTGTTAGTTTAGCCAATGTTGATAGCCAGCCAAGGGAGAAGGAGGAGGATAAAATTAATGAGGAAAAAGATATGGATTCTGAGCAATAGAAGAATGAGATCGAGTAAGAGAAGGACAAGGAGAACCCAAGCAAGGATAAGGAGTTTGCTGGAGAAGGGTTAATTCTAGATAATCTCAAAAATCTCTCTGATGCTAGAATGGGCTTTGATAGGTGGACTTATGAAGGTATCAAGAACTTTGAAAAAAGTGGGAAGCACTGGGAAGAGGAGAGGAAGAAAGATGAAAGGGATTGGAAGCAAATGATGAAGGATTTCGAGGAAAAAGCTAAGAAGATGGAAGCTGAGATTGAGAAGATGGAGGAAGGAAAAAATGCAATGAAAAACCTATTGGTTATGATCTTGGATATCTTGACTACTATTACAAAGAACTTAGAGGAAATCTCTAAGGTCCTTGAGGGATCCAACACTCCTAGGCCAGTTGTGGACCTCGATATGGATGAAGATGCCATTAAGATTAGGACTATGGAAAGTGCTCCAGGTGGAGCTGCAAAGAGAACGAGGGTGAGCATGAAGAAAGTTGTTGTGGCTTCTCCAAAGGAAATCCCTAGAATTAGGGATAATATTAAAGAATTGTATGGGATTAGCGGAAATTTGGTTAATGGCCTGAAAAACATCTAGTTGCTCCTCTTTTGGATTTTGTCTATTTTTGTTGGTTGTTGCTGGTTCTGTGGGGTTTTTTTTGCTGGATTTTTATTGTTTCTTTGCTGGCTTTTAGTTGTTTGTTCCTTCTTGTTTCTTAATGCTTTTATATCTTAAGGATCTTTTGTAAAGGGTTTCAGGGCCCCTTCAAAACCTGCTTTTACCTTAATCAAAAACATTTAAGAAGGTTAACATTTGTTAAATAATAATCATTTTGAAATTTTAATAATATATTCATAAGGATAATGTTTTTGTTAATATAATAATGAATATGTTGAAAGTTTAGTATATTTTAAAATAGGAGATTTATAAAAATTTGCAAGTAATATAAATTGCATTGGAATATATTTGTAAATTGACACTGTAAAGAAGAAAATTTAAAATGAAAATATTAATTATTGTGACCACCATACATTCATACCGTCTGCCTCGCCAATAGGAACAATAACTAGAGCTAAAGTCTCAACCCAAAGATTGGTCATTCATTCTGTGTATTTATTATCTCCATGACTTAAGTTCATTTACTTGTCAACCCAAGGACGTATTACTTGAAATGGCTCTGCACTATATATGCACTAATTTCCTGCGATAGTTATTCTGCGCTATTGCAACAACTAAATCTATTTGAAATAAACAAGCAAGAACATAACAATTGAATGGCTATAGGAAAGCTTAACATTAATAGAATATTCTAATTAAATAATTGTTAACTAAATTCAGAGCTGGCAAATAGGAATTACTCTGTCTGCTTTGGCTGCAGGAATAGTCACAAGATCTGGTTCTCGTGGCTGCAGGAACAGTCAATCGCTAGAACATCTACTGCAACAAAAGGAAAACTTAATCTAACAAACGCACATGAATACTCACCAAGTGGGCCCCCTTGGATGAGTGTATCCAGACTTCAAAGATAATTTTATATACTCAGAATAACATCACTTTTATTCATTGTTTTCAAAAGTCGATACAACACATGAAATGAAAGAAATGCTTCAAGTTCTAAAAATGTTATCTAATCCTATCTCTAACCCCTGTCTAACCTCTGAGAAGAGGTGCAGGCTTTTATTTATAAGAAAACTATAAAAAACTTCCTACAATCTAGATTACGCCCATGAAAAAAGGCGGAAAACATTTATGACTGCTAATAGAAGAAGTTAATCCACAGAAAACATGGAACTTAACTAAACCGCAACCAAGAATATAGCATGGCGGTGTTACAAGATTTATGTTTGCTAAAGACAAACATAAATGAATTTGGCATCGCCTTGCTATTCCTTTGTTGATTCTTATGCACACCATCCTCTCTGTTGTTTTGAATATTTAATCGCCCTTGAATGTCTCCAACCGCTTTTATGACGTGATTCAACATCTGGCTTGCAATAACCACTTCTATAGAATCTCATTTATTCTTGCAATTTAAAAGATAGAACATACAAGCATGCACACACACGCGCGCACACACACACACACACACACACACACACACACACACACACACACACACACACACACACACACACACACACACATATTTTCATTAATCATCACACTTATACATTCACACATGATATTACCTATGATAATCTACATGGCAACATGAATAATAGGTCAAAACAATATAGGATTTAATGGGTTTAGTTATCATCCAAAATGCACATAGTCAAACTTTAATACATCACATGACTCAAACACTATCCCAATATGCAACTTAAAACATGGAAAAAACTTATCAGTTATAGGAATAAAAGACCTATAATTTCAACTCATCATGCCCCACAACTTAATGTCTTACTAATCATCCAGCAAGAGGAAAATTTCTTATCTGGGCACTGACTCGTAAATCGCCTATGGTTACTTGTCTTGTTCCTCCTATAGCCAAGTTCTAATAAAACCCCTTCATCTTTTCCAGCCTAGTCCATCCGGCTTCCTCTATGGCCTCTTCATATGCTTTGTCTATAACCTTGCATCCCATCAATGACCACATAAAGATAGGTGGCTGAAATATCAAGGGTAGCCAGTTATTGCATTTTGTCCTACCCAAGTGGATATACTTGGGAGCTCTTTATGTGGCTGCAAGATAATTAGGCAGTGAATGGGGTTCACCTTGCTTTAGGTCTTCTAGGAGATTATTCCAACGATGAACCAAACATTCAACTGCAGCTTGATTTTTATTTTCAACCAAATGCTCATATTCCTAAAATGCTTCCTCTCTCAATGATAAAACCTGGCTTCTAACATCAGGTCTAGTCAACAACTTCTACCAGTCATAGTACATATGCTATGGGTTTTTGGCTTCAGCTCTGAGTGGTAGTGGGAAATCAAACTCCAAATTTATGTATGTTCTAGCTTGTGTGACCATACTGATTTCATTTTGTATCCATGAGATCAATGCTTTTAATTGAATGCCACCAATGTACAGTAAGGTATTTCATTCATTGCCAGAAGGCACAACATAATTATGCAAATAAAATTCACATAAAAAATTCTTAACAGTTGTAGGAGAGTTTTGATAAACATTATAAAATTCTCGAGGAGTATCTAGAGAAGGAATAAGATCCCTAAAAATGTGATTTAGCTTGAAACATAAATATTGCTCCTTTAAATATAAAGCATAAACTCTCGGAGGAGCCCTGCACTACATCAATTCAGGAACCATGTTTGCAACTGTGTCTACTTTGGTTTGCAATTCCACAATTCGATTGTCCCTCTTTTCAATCTCTTTCTGTTGTTTATCAATAATTCCTTGTAACCTAGCCCTTTCTATCTCCCACTGTCTATAAAATGTAAGTGCAATGGATAAACTAGTGAGAGATGAAGGGAGCATGTGATTTGTTACCTGAAGGCGTGAGATCTCTTCAACCAGTTCTTCAAACTGTTCTGCTACATGTGCCAAATTTGACAATCTGTCGGCTCCATGTTCTTCCTGCAGTGAATCTTTGTCTGACTTTCATGCCTACTTCCAACGTTTCCACATAAATAACTTCAATCACATCCCCTACTGCTTGATTTCTTTGTTTACCCCATCGACTCCTTCTTAATTGCATTTCATGAGTGGTTGTAGGAGATGTTGCTGTAGGAGGTGTTGTTGTAGGGGAATTTCCCTTTACCTTGTGCCTTTTAGCTATAGGAGAAACCTGCGCTACTTGAGGCCATTCTACGGTTTTTTCCTCTGCAACAATTGTTTTTGTTTCTTTCCCTTTCCTTCTAGAAGATGTCGCTCCACTTTGAGACTGAGTGGAGGGATGCTCAATATTTGGTTCAATTACCATTTCCTCTGCAATAGGCAAGGCTTCTTTGGCAACATGAGGTTCGTTCGCTATAGAAACCCTAGGAGATGAAGGTTCTCTGATATCTTCCTCTTGAGTTGCCAATTCTTCTGCAACAGGAACATTTTCCTCCCCAAATTGCAGGATATCTTCAAACTCTCCCCATGCCATCTAAGAGAACATTCTACCAACAATTTGATCAAGCCATGATGACTAACAGAACAATTACCACCCTTTTGTGTTTCCTTTGCACTTATGAAAATAAGTTGATAAAAGAAATTCAAAACATTCATCCTTCGGCCATGCCGCAGATGACTCAGTAATTTAAAATGAACCGAATGCAAATTTGAGTACCTACCATCACAGGTAATATATTTCATCACATAAAATGCAACCTGGGGCCATTCTGCAAGAAGAGATGTATGTTTGGTTCCCTTCTTGTCCACATTTAGGGGTCCGTTTGTTGGGTGAGTAAACTCTGCCCTAGCACTTCTTGCATCTTTCGCCTCAGGAAACAACTCTCCCTCCTGCGACAACCTAGTGACTTCGGCTATCTGTTGTTCTGTAGAAATGACCATTAATCCTTTGACAGAGGCCTCTCCTTCATTGTATGTGTGTATGAAATCATGAGCAATTTCTTCATTGAAATCCATCAATTTTATAATATAGTCAATCCACCCATACATACAGAAGTAATGTTCACACTGGACATCGTGCAACGAAGCATCATGAACTACAGGTTCATGATGGATAGGGGCTCCTCCCATGGCTAACTCGGCTTTCAAAACAATTACCACGGCAAAATGAAAGACTGAAATAACCTGCAAAATTGAAAATTCATGCTCCGAAATACTTTACTTCTTTTTTAGTACCTTTCAACAACTATGGCGGCAAGATGAACTAATCACTCGTGCCACATGATGTCTCATTCAAAAATGATATCAGGCAAATTAAAACACATTATTGACAAGGATAGATAATTACGCAACTTGTAA
Organism: Cryptomeria japonica; assembly: GCF_030272615.1. Lineage (NCBI taxonomy): Eukaryota > Viridiplantae > Streptophyta > Pinopsida > Cupressales > Cupressaceae > Cryptomeria > Cryptomeria japonica. Next base: position 456,362,788 of record NC_081408.1, on the reverse strand, counting down.
ATCATACAATAAAACACCCCCCAACTTAAGATGACACGTGTCCACACATGTGAAAAAGGACAGAGGGAAGGGTATGCAGATTATACAAATCAAAACATGTATAATCATAATGAAATAATAAATGCATAATTAAGAAAAATAAATAATACACATACCTACAGTCGTACTAATTAATGCTGCATGAAACAATTATTTATTCACAATATGATATGAGATGACGTGAAATGAATGATGTGACATACATAGATATGAAATGGGATGAGGTGGATGAGAAAATTATTATCGGAGAATGATATTTCTAAAAAGCATGGAAATGGTTATTATGAAGGCATGCATGAAGAATTTAAGACTGGGGGCCAAGAAGGCTCCCTGCAGAAGCTGCAGGAATTGCGTCTATAATGTCCTCGCTAGATGTTGTAGGAACTTCCTCAGATGCTACAGAAACTATGGCAAGAGGGTTTTCTTCAAATCCTGTAGGAACTATTATCTACACTTGGTTGGCAAATTGCTGCAGGAACTATTTTTTTGGTTGCAGGCTTGTGATAAAGGCATAGTCGATGACCATTGACCATAAATTTGATATGAATGGGTCTATTGTTGTCAACCGAACTGCTCCATTTGTAAAAACTTCATCTAATTCATATGGGCCCAACCATCTTGTATGCAATTTTCCCACAGTAACCTTATATCTAGAATCATATAGCAATGCCCAAACTCCAGATTTAAATTTTCTCTCCTTTATATACTTATCATGTCATTTAGCTCATTGATGTTGAATAAGCTCTATATGCTGGAAAACCATCTTTCTTAGCTCATCCAAAGCATTCAATTGCATGATGCGGTCTTTTTGTGCTTCTGAGAGAGTCATATTCAACTGCAGAGCTTTCCTAAGAGTTTTATGCTCAAACTCAATGGGTATCATTATTGTTTTTCCATACACCATTTCAAAAGGTGTAAAACCAATTGTTGTCTTCCATGTTGTTTTCTTTGCCCAAATAGCTTCAGGAAGTCTATTTGACCAATCTTTCTTATGAAGAGCTACTGTCTTGGTAAGAATAGCTTCTAAATCCTTGTTTGTAACTTCCACTTGACCATTTGCTTGTGGATGGTATGGAGTAGACTTCCTGTGTCTGCTATTATATTCATTAACCAATGCTGCAATTAATGTGGAAGTAAATTGTGGTCCTTGATCTAAAACAATCTCTCTTGTTACTCCATATCTGGTAAATATTTCTTCATAGAGGGATTCAACTACCTTATTATCTCTTGCATGTGTCATGGCTCGTGCTTCCACCCATTTTGTAACATAATCAATGCATACTAGAATATAAGATTTCTCATTGGAAGGAGGATCAATTGGTCCAACAAAATCCAATCTTTATTTGTCAAATGGTGCAACCAATATCTTAAGATATAATGGCATTTCATCAAATCTGGTAGGCTTACCCATTCGCTAGCATCTATCACATTTTATAGTATATTGTGTTACATCTTTATACAAAGATGGCCAATAATATCCTGTGCTATAAGGATTTTAAGTGTTTTACTTTTAGTAGCAAAATGTCCTCCACATGGCTTATCATGACATGCATGAAGGATATCATATGTTTCATCTTCTCTGACACACCTTCTCATGACTTGGTCGGGTCTAGTATAAAATAAACAATCAACAATCCATGAGAAATTAAAGCTTTTCTCAACTAGCAGTCTTCTTTCTTTAGGAGAAAAATGAGAAGGCATCCTATTAGCAGCTAAATAATTTGCAATATCAGCATACTAGGGAGTGTGTTCTTTTATCAAGAACAAATTTCCATTTGGGAAAGCATCATCTATGGCTACAGTATCATCTTGCAATTGAAGCCTAGAAAGATAATCTACAACTACATTAGCTTTACCTGGTTTATCAATAACTGTAATATCAAATTCCTCCATCAATAGTAACCATTGAGCCAATCTTCCTATAATTGAGGGTTTGTTCATGAGATATGTGATTGTTGTATGATTAGTGTGCACATATATTTGATATCCTGTGATGTAATGATTGAATTTGTTAAGTACGTATATGACTGCCAACATCTCCTTTTCAGTGACAGTATAATTAAACTCAGGTCCCTATATGTTTTTGTTGATGAAATAAATTGCACTCTCCAAATTGTCAACCTTCTACCCCAAAACTGCTCGTAGGGCATAGTCTGATGAATCTGTATGAATATAAAAAGGTAATGACCAGTTCGGACCCTTGAGCACTGGTTCTTGAGTCAAGGCATGTTTGAGCTTCAAAAAAGCTTCATGGCATGCAGAGGTCCAATTAAACTCCATATCCTGAGTCAAAAGACAATATAAAGGTCCTGCAATTTTCTAAAATCCTTAATAAACCTTCTATAATATCCAGCATGACTAAGAAAACTTCAGACATCCTTTTGCTTTGTGGGTGCAAGGAGGTTTTGAATGACTTCAATTTTGGTTGGGTCAACTTGTATTCTAGTTATAGAAATATGATGACCAAGAACTATGCCTTCCTACATTATCATAAAGCATTTTTCACTGTTCAATGATAAATTATAGTCTTCACACCTCTTCAAAAATTTCTTCAGATTCTTCAATGCCTCTTCAAATTCTGAACCATAAGTGGTAAAATCATCCATATAGATCTCCATGTTGTTCTAGGAAATATCTGAAAATATGCTTATTACTGCTCTTTGAAAAGTTAAGTTGGAGCATTACACAACCCAAAAGGAAGAATAAAATATGCATATGTCCCCCAAGGGCAAGTAAATGTAGTCTTTTCCTGATCCTCAAGAGAAATTTGAATCTGGTTGTAGCCACTGAATCCATCCAGGAATTAAAAGTATCGCTTCCTTGCTAAGGAATCTAATACCTAATCCACAAATGGTAATGAAAAATGATGCTTCCTAGTTTCTAAGTTCAAAGCTCTGTAATCTACACATACTTGCCATTTACCTCCTTTCTTTGGAAATATGATTAGAGGCGACACCCAGTGTCTATCTGATATAGGATAGATAAATCTAGCATTTAATAACTTATGCAGTTCCTCTTTAACTATCTCCCTTAATGTGGGATTAACCCTTCTCTGTGGTTGTCTAAGCGGTCTATAATTTTCTTTGATATAAATATGATGGGTACAAACTATAGGATCAATTCCTTACATATCTTTATAATCCCACACAAAAGCGTGTTGATGACATTTAAGCAATTCAACCAGTGTTATCCTTTGAGTCTTTGTGAGTTGATTGTTGATATTCAACTATTTATTTGGATCAACTTCCACTTTGATAGTAAAATCAACTTGAGATGCCTCAGAAAGATGAGAAGTGCAAACTTCCTACAGCAACAGGGTATGTAATATATCAATGGCTGCAGGAAAATTCGATGTTGTAATATTTGATGTTAACTCCTGCGAATGATTCTCTAGACTAAACAGATTTGCCAGAATTTTAGAGAGGATCGAATCATCATCCTAGAGTCATATGAATGATTCTTTGTTAATCATCATAAGATGATTGACAGAGTTGACTTCCTCCTCAAATTCTTTTCCCACGTTAGGCCAAACAACTTGTTCTTGATCAAGTTGGGGCTGAGCTAGTGAATACAGAGCTAGAGTTTTAGTAGTATTTCCATCAGAAATAGTCATGTCCCCTGACCAACATCCAATATATGCATTGGATGTAGCAAGCCAAGGTCTCCCTAAAATAATCGAATATCCCCCCAATGTAGCATTAGGAGACAGGATAATAAAATCTACCAGATATTCCCAGGAGTCTAAAGTAATGACAACATCTTCAATCATACCATCAGGCCAAACCGTGGAACTGTCAGCAAGCTGCAGGACTATAGGTGTAAGCCTGAGATTGGTTTTAATGTCAAGTTTTTGCATAATATCTCTTGTCATTACATTGATGGCTGCTCCCAAATCTATTAACGCATTCTTTATCTGAGTTTCATTGATGACTATTTTCACAATAGGACACTACCAAGGTCAGAATATCTAGGAATTGAAACTTTTCCCAACATAATATCAGCCAATTGACCCATTACATGCACTTTTTGCGGATCATTTTTTCTTTTTGCTAGGTTTCTTTAAACATGCCTCTTTAATTGCTTTACCATAAATAGGGACATCCTTAATAGCTTGAAATAATGGAATTTTAACACATATGTGTTTCAGCTGATCTATGATCAAAATTTATATCATCTTCCTGAGGAATCTCTTTAGCTTGCAACCTCAGAGGAAATAGGGGTATTTGCTGATTTTGAGGTATTTGGGTTGCAAGGCTAGATATTTCCTTTTCCTTTTGTATCTCAGTTATAACTAGAGGGAACGGGTCAGGTAAAGTTGTCCCGGATCTAAGGTGAATATCACTTATAGAAAGAGAATAAGTGGGATATTGATTAGGATCAGCTAAATAAACTTCTTGTTGTTGTTGTGGCTTGCTATTAGGATTTGGCATGGGTTGAGTGGGTAGCTATGTAGGTTTAGGTGGAATGGTATTGGCAGCAGGAGGAGGCATTATAGCAGGCTGTTGTGGCTGTTGTTGTGGTTGTTGATAACCAGATGACTGATTTGTCCATTGCTAACCTCCTCTCCATTGAGGGGTAGGTTGCCAATTCCCTTGGAATTGTTCCCATGGTCCCTGAGGCTGAGACCAATTTCCTTGTGGTTGTTGCCACTATGGAGTTTGATTGGCAAAATTTTGCCCTTGGCCTTGAGGATTATACCAATTTTGATAATTTTCAAAATTTTGAGCATATGGAGACTGCCATTGATTATCTTGTGCATAGGAATTTCCACTATAACCAAAAAAAGAAAGTGGATCAAGAGGCATACCTTATCTTAAAAAATTTGGCCTTCTTTGAGCAACATAGAAAACTTGTTCATCATCTCCTTGTATTGTCTTGAAATCAAGAACTTCAAGATTTGCAACCATCTTACATCTGCAGTCTCTTTTTTTCTATCTACAATGTGGGCAAAATTCTACAAGGAGTGCATCAGCTTCCTCATGCTTCTTCTTAGCTTGAAGTGAATCTAACTGAGTAGCCATATTGTTTATGATATCCTCCTTAAAATCCTTAAAAATGTGGCTAAGTTCCATTTGAGAAACTCCATTATTGGATGTTGATGAAGAAATTCTCGGCTTGAAATGCTTACTCTTCATAGAAGAAGATCTGGAATACTTCTGACAGATTTGGCCAATGTCATTCCATGTTGCTTGTGTTATATCACCACCTCCCATAAGGTCCAAAGCATCCGTGCATTCATCACTGATTCCCCTTAAAAATATTAACTTAAGAGAATCTTCATTTAGAATACTATGCTTGGACTTCTTGACACTTAATAAAAATATCTCCAGATAATCTTCTAGACTCTCATCTTCCTTCTGTGTCATTCTAAAAATATCATCCCCACGGCGGTCAGTACCTCTACAATAATCTTTATATTTCACAAGAAACAACCATTTCATCTCATCCCATGTAGTGATTGTACTACTCCCTAGACTCATAAACCATCTCAAAGCTGATTCTTTTAAAGTGGTAGGAAATATTTTGAGTCTATCGGCATCCGTAGTATAATCATAACTCCTACAGGGGACATCAAATTCCACCAAGAAAGAGTCGGGATCCTCTGTCACTAATCCATAGAATTTAGGAAGGGAAGAAGCTAGAATGTTCTTGAGATTAGCATTATCATGCAAATCATAAATAGGGAACTCAAATGTTGGGTTCACAGGTGGAGGTGGGTTATTCCCATCAGGGGGTGGATTTCCTTGTATTGGTCTTTGAGGGGGAGTTATTGGACAAAGTTCCTCTTCAGGAGGTCTAAAGAGGAATTGAAGGTTGTTCTCAGAAAGATCAAATTCAAGTGGGTTCAAATTATCTGGGGCTTGGTAAAGTGCAGCAAAAGGATTTACATATGGTGCTTCATATGGATTGAGTCTTGTATGATTAGGATGGTTAGGAAGGAATCTACCTTGAGCATCTATTCTCCTTCTATGCATGCAAATTCATGAGAATTACTTAAAATAAACCGAGTTATAAAAAATAACTATACTGAAACTTGAAAATTCATAACTATAATAGGTTCTTAGTTTGACACCATCCCCGACAACAGTGCCAAAAATGTCCACCTTGCCAATAGGAACAATAACTAGAGCTAAAGTCTCAACCCAAGTATTGGTCATTCATTCTGTGTAGTTATTATCTCCATGACTGAAGTTCATTTAATTGTCAACCCAAGGACGTATTACTTGAAATGGGTCTGCACTATATATGCACTAAGTTCCTGTGATAGTTATTTTGCACTACTGCAACAACTAAATCTATTTGAAATAAACAAGCAAGAACATAACAACTGAATGGCTACAGGAAAGCTTAACATTAACAAAAGATTCTAATCAAATAATTGTTAACTAAGTTCAAAGCTGCAAACAGGAATTACTCTGTCTTCTTTGGTTGCAGGAACAGTCACAAGATCTAGTTCCAGTGGCTGTAGGAACAGTCAATCGCTAGAACATCTACTACAGCAAAAGGAAAACTTAATCTAACAAACGCACAAGAATACTCACCAAGTGGGCCCCCTTGGATGAGTGTATCTAGACTTCAAAGATAATTCTATATACTCAAAATAACATCACTTTTATTCATTGTTTTCAAAAGTCGATACAACACATGAAATGAAAGAAATGCTTCAAGTTCTAAAAATGCTATCTAATCATGTCTCTAACCCCTGTCTAACCTCTGAGAAGAGGTGCAGGCTTTTATTTATAAGAAAACTATAACAAACTTCCTACAATCTATATCACGCCCATGAAATAAGGCGGAAAACATTTATGACTGCTAATAGAAGAAGTTAATCCATAGAAAACATGGAACTCAGCTAAACCGTAGCCAAGAAAATAGCATGGAGGTGTTACAAGATTGATGTTTGCTGAAGACAAACATAAATGAATTTGGCATCGCCTTGCTATTCCTTTGCCAATTCTTATGCACACCATCCTCTCTGTTGTTTGGAATATTTAACCACCTTTGAATGTCTTCAACCGCTTTTATGATGTGATTCAACATCTGGCTTGCAATAACCGCTTCTACAGAATCTCATTTATTCTTGCAATTTAAAAGATAGAACATACAAGCACACACACACACACACACACACACATATATCTATTTTCATTAATCATAACACTTATACATTCACACATGATATTACCCATGATAATCTGCATGGCAAAAAGAATAATAGGTCAAAACAATATAGGATTTAATGGGTTTAGTTATCATCCATAACGCACATAGTCAAACTTTAATACATCACATGACTCAAACACTATCCCAATATGCAACTTAAAACATGGCAAAAATTTATCAGTTATAGGAATAAAAGAGCTATTATTTCAGCTCATCACATACAATCCATTGGCATGGTAAATAACGGTATATAATTAACATACTTATCTATTTAGTGAGAAGTTGTGGGTGAAAGTGTGACAATTGGATAGTTTGAATTAATGTTCCTTCAATATTCTATAATGATATTGTTTCTCCCACAATTAATATGTTTATGTTGTTATGGACTGCTACTCTAAGATTTTTTTGGGTAAATCGATGTGTAAAGGAGCCCATATATTTGTTTGCTGACCTTCTTTATCATCTTTGTCTAACTTCCATATTATATTATATTCTTTGTCAATCAGTAGAAGGTAATTGTCACATCCAGCTAGTTCCCAAGATGTTGTAAAACTCTTCCAATGAATCATAACATCGTAATAGTTTTCATAAGCTTTCTTTTGTACTTATTCTAAATTGAAACTTGTTATTGATAGGTACTTTATTGTAGGATCCATTGGCGATGGTAATGTCGTCCAGGTTACTATAGCATAATCAAATTCAATGACCTCACCATTATTTGTATGATTTCTCATCCAGTAAAATTTATCTTTATAACAAAAACCTCTTCCGAAAGGGTAACAATTTTCAACAAATAGTTGAGTCCAATCATTAAATTTTGACTCATAAATCTCAATATAGCATCGACCATTCATTCTCTTATAGTACTATCCGAGCAATATTACAACTTGATTGTTGGAAGAAACAAAATCGGTTGCCATGAAATCAATAAGTAAAGTGGTTGTGATTTGTCTTATATTTGAAAGTTCCATCCAAGCTGGATTACTTGCATTAGATTTGTTATATATGTAGAAATAACAATCATTGTCTTTTTTCCATTTCGAACAACAATATATATCTTCGGTAACCATCTCAATGCACTTACAATAGCTTGGAAACTTTGTTGAAGGTAACATATAGACATCTGCATCACCTTCAATAATCCATGATTGTATCGCTTTGGACCCAAAAGGAAAAAAGTGTAGTAGGAAATTACATCTAGGAGGAAAATGATCTAGAAATATGTTTTGAAGATGATCAGGTGAAGAAAGTAACTCTTTCCATTTCTTACAGAAAAATTTCATTCTTGATAATCACCTTGTAGATAATTTTGACATAATCATCAACAAAAATTGTTTTGGGTAGCTCATCCCACATGCATTTTGTTATTTTTTTGTCCATGATACCTACAAGATCTGAAAATTTGATGTTATTGTAGTAACATTTTGTTTAAAAATAATATACAATATACAATGATTAGTGAACTTTCAATTGAAAATATGTTATGAAAACTATTATGATAAGTATAGTCACCTTTAGGGATAGTTGTTGTACACAAAATATGTTTTAAAATATTATAAATCTATCATAATTTTTGAACTTTGATTAGAAAATATGTATTGGAAACAATGATTAGAATAGAGCATGCAACATGAAATAGTCAATTGAACACATATTTGTGTATAATATTTACAATGAGTATTGAATATTACTTTTAATTTTCTTTTTATAAAAATGAAATATAATGTATTGATAAGAAAAAAATTGTAAGTCAAATATTTTCCATTGCTTTCAGCCTCTCTTCTTCTCTCTTTATGCTTTCAATTTGTTTTCCCTTTTTCATTTTTGCATATATGTGAAATGTGAATGGTGGCATAATTAGTAGTCCTTGTAAGGACTTCAAACGAGAGATTTCTACAAATGTAAGTCTTGTTCTTTCTGTTGGTCCTATATCAACAGTGACTCTGTCAAGTGTTAATCCTTGAGATTTGTGTATCGTTAGTGCCCATGCCAAACATAATGGTATTTGTGACAAACCACCCCTTTGGATTGTTGTAATTGGAACTACAAATGGATTTCGATCATCGAATGGTATGCCTGAGTAATTGTCAAATTCAACTGATACATATGCAGGTGGTTGTAGTGGACCACTTCCAAGTCTATATACAATTTTTTGAATGTTTCCAAGAGCACAGTCCTACTTCTATCCATAGATTTTATGTTAGCATAACCCTTGCATTCTTACACAATAATAGTTTAGTATCAAGTTCATCGTTTATTCCTCCTTTGACGTCATTAATGGTTCGTGTTCTTGTGGCAATGCTATGTGCTACTACATTTTGCAATGAGTGTGGTTTTCTTTTGTTGTGGTTGTGAACATTATCATTTATTGCAAGTAAATGTACACCATTGTCAAATTCTTGGTTGTTTTCTACATCAATTATCGTATTAGAATGCATCATTAACAACATCCAGTTATCTATGGTAGGTTTTGCGTCCCTTATATTTGTTAGAAGTTGGCGGAAATTTTGTTGCTCACTATTTTGTCCATCTTGCCAAAAGACGTGGTCTAAAGTAGTAATAGTTTTAATTTATTCTTACAATAACTTTTCTCTTCTTTTTCTTTGATATGGTAGCATATCATTAACTGGTGGCAATTGTCCAAGATCCCTAACCAAAATAATAGATATTCTTGAAAATAGTTTCAGATAAGTAAGTATTTGAGTTTGTATATATTGTATATAGTAATTGACATATTTACTGAAAAAAAAAATTGAAATTCATAAGAATTTAATAGTAATAGCTTGGTTGAATAGCATACCTGCAAACGTTTGATTTGCACTTTTTGGAAAAGCTTGACGTAATCTAGAATCTATATTTTCAATTAACTTTTCGCCGATAAAGCTCATTTCAACAATCAATATGTATCTAACATGTGCCATTTCTTCTTGGAAGATTGTTAATCTTGTTCCCTCAAGTTATTTGAAATCTCTTATTGGGATTCATAATTTGGCATGAATTGTTGAGGCTCCGATATTGAATGTGGCAACTTTAGTTGGTGCAAGGAGAAGTAGAGGGGATTGAGCTAGTATTGAAGCATTTTGAAGTACTTGGTATATAGCGCCTATCACATGAGATTTACCTGTTCCTGTTGTCCCTTGTATTATCTTAAATAACAAACATTCATTTGTAGTGTTTTGATAGAGTGAAATTATAGTATTAACTGCTTTCTCTTGTTTTTTTGCTAAGATTACCATAGCTTACGAATTGTGGAATGTCGTCATGAATGAGACAACCGACATTTCTCATGGTATTAATAAAATTAATAGCTTCATTTGCATATTGTTCACCTTGGAATTTAGTAGACCAATTTGTTTCTTTATCTATATCCCTTCTTCCAAGCATATCTATTTCTAAAATTTTGCATTATCTCATCATGATGAAGTCTTGATATAATTTCCCATTCATTTTCTATTGTAGCTTCTTCTATGACCTCATTTTCTTCATTTTCGGATTCTTCATTGTTTTCAACATTTCCATCCTATAATCTTCTTTGCACATGCCATGGATTATAATTGAAGTTTTCCCAATTCAATACTATTGTATCATCATCATGACCTATGTCCCTTTCAATGTCATGAAGAAGTTTGTAAAGCAGTAATTTCGAGAAACAAAAGTTTACCCATTTATCTAAATTTTGTGGAGGGATAGTTGTAAATCTTCGAAATACTCTTACAATACTTGCTTTTTTTCTCGGGTTCCATTTATTTGGTCCTTTTCTTTGAGCATTATATATCCAATATTTTGCAACATTAATTAATGAGATCGCTTCCATAGAAAGCGACCTACATTTGTATGCATTAATGAAAGATATTATGTGTTCTTCATTGTTGTTTTCTTCATTTTGTATTACACGTTTGAGAACTTCAGTTGATACATTTAGATTAATAAATCTTCTACTGCTTTCTACCAATGGTAATTCTAAGAGCATATGGCTTGTCTCTTGTGCTCCAATATCTCTCCCTAGGATTGTCTTAGTTAAAAGATTTTTATAGGCTTTGGAAACTAGATCATTTGGATTTTCAACATTTGTGAGTTGTAATAGCATTTGTTGGTAGCTTTCTGAGATTTTTTCTTCTTTTGTTGCGTACTTCACAATATATTTTATGACGACGTCTTTTGAAAGAACAGGTTCCCAATCTATATTTTCCCTCCAAAGTTGTAATATATATATCGATTATGTGTGTTCATTCTATCATCATTTCTTGCAGGTTCAAATTTGTTCTCTCTAGTTTGTAAATCTTCATACAATTTTGATCCTTCTAAATTTATTGGCCAGGGAGCATTATACCTATAGGTTTCATAAGTAACATAGAGCTATATGATGTTAATGAATATGTTGATAATTTTTATTATCATGAAATGTATAGTGTTAATAGAGATATGTATCTGCAAGATATTTTTCCTCTTTTTTTTTGCGTAAACATGCCCCTTCTCTGCACATTGTATTTCTTTCTACAGTCTTCACTATCTCCTCATAGTCATCGTCCATATTTGTTTCCATAATTTGTCTTGTATTTTTTAAACATGGATGTGAAGGCTAATTATGGATTGACTGCAAAACAAATTTACTTTGATTATTTTTCAAATTTTGATAGCATCTATGAGAAAAGGTATGTGTGTGCAATTATATTGAAAAGTATTAAAGTACCTATATGTTTCTTTGGTGTCTATCTTCCCTCGGATTCCATGCATGAACAATGGAGTTGAAATATTCTTGTGCAATCTTTTTTTGTTCATCATTTGACCAATCAATTTTATCCATGTTTGGTGATCCGTGTAGCCACAAGAATCCATGTATGTGTGCTGACCCTCTACGTTTCCATTCATATCTACACCAATACTCTATGGCATTCATTCCTTTTTCTAAAATGTCTTTCTTGAAAGTGGAATGTCGTAAATGCATATACTATGCAACTATATGAGGGTATCCAATAACATTTTGTTTTCGCCAAGCATGTGCTTTTCGTGGAGTTGTCGGTGGTGTTCCTGGCATTAGTGCGTGTAAGTTTGGCCAATACAAATCTGTTGCGCTTAGTATAAAGAATATTGTTGGTGTTCCAATTTGGTGAAGCATGTTTGTTAGTTCGGCGCGACATTTGGTCCAATATGATCGTGTACCCCTTAAAGAAGTTCCAAATCACATCAATCTATCTGCCAGGTGTGACTATGGCATACTTTCCATGTGATTTCAAAGTTCCATTACAGTGATTGGCATTTCACGAAAACCTCTTTTGACAAAAACTACAGTTGATGTTTGTGCACGTTGTCTCATGATCATGTTTGTCATGTAGTAATGGAATTGTGGATGTTTTCCAAATCGATTGTCTCTATATCATATCAAATGTTTGACATATTCAAGAAAATGTACTTTGTTTCATTCTAAGTTCTAACCAATCACATTGACCAGTAAAAACAATGTCAGAAATGCCATAAGCAGAAGTCTTGATGTAGTATACTCATTTATAGGAGATGCACTGATATTTGGCCATTTAATCATTGGCATTGGATTTGTTGTTGGATCACCCATGCACAAATTAACTCCATTTCTCTTTCTGCATTTAGTGGTCTTGAAGCCATCGACGTAGTATGTTGAATAATGTTATCTTCACTTTTTCATGACTTGTCCGACAAAGATGATTTTATTTCTATCTGAATAAAATTTCATATGTATTTTTCACAATCGATTAAAAATATTATCATTTGGATTTGATGGTAAATCATCAAGCACATTTGGATCAATTGTAACATCTAAATAAAATTTGTCATGCATGACTTTTTATTGCAATGCTCTATATACACGGTTCTTAATCACTGTAAAGTGATATGTAGTGCCACACCAATCTTTCCTTTTGATTATTATGATTGGCAATTCTGCAAATGATCGTGGAAATTTGTTTGCAATTTGCTCAATATGTTGTGGAAAACTTATTGTGTGACCTTTATATTTGTATTGATCACCTCTTGCATGTGTTGTAAAATTGGACTGACATGAGGAATAAGCATCTCCTCTACTTGAGTCAAACATGTGAGTTCCATTGGTTGCATTCCAGGATTCATATTATTTAGCATTGAAAATTTGTTAATTCCTCATTATTGTTTACATCTATTACATACAGGCCCTTCTAAATTGCGAAAGACTTTGATTCCCACATAAGACTCTTCACAAATATAACATATTGATGTGGAATCATATGCATCTAAATGGTTACGAAATGTAAACTCCATATCTTTGAAATTAGTTGCAAGTAATCCATTTGGATTTATATTGTTTGGTGTGTTGGATTGAGAAGAAAATCGAAATTGTTGTTGATCTGTATCTTGCTGAGCATGTGGAATATTTTGAAAAGGTAACTGAGAAAGATGATCTTCAAATGCAATTGGCTCTGTTTTTATGTTTATGTTGTCAGTTTTGACTTGGATTTGTCCACTAATGTCATTTACTTGTTGTCGAATTGTTTCTTGAAATCCATTAATGTCAGTATTTTGTAGTTCTCCTTCTTCTCTTTGCAATTGTTGTATGACATTTGTAATTTTCTTTGAGCATATCTTGCCCTATCTGCTTCATTCCTTTGATTTCTTTGCTCTTCTTTTTCCTTATTTGTCATTTGTTCTCTTTGTCGTTTTCTATACTCTCTTTGATAGTCTTTCTTTTGTGCATCAGATTCAAAATTTCTCCTAGGTCGCACCATTTAAGTTGATTTTTTCCCTATCTTTACAAAATTGACATTTTTAATAATGTTAAAGTTCACAAAGTTGACATTATTTATAATTTTTAAAGAGTACAAGAAACATTTTTAATGTATAAAAAACATAATTTATACTTTCATTTATATTAAAGTTAAAGAGGTACTTGATATTGTAGATGACTTTGAAAAATGCCTTTCACATGGTAGAGTAAGTTCTTGGGTTCTAGTATGCAAAATACATAGTAATTTAAAAACATAAATTTTAAAATAGAAAATAAGTTTACTCCAAAACAACTATTTTAATATAAATATTAATAAATGTTTTTACCTATAAAGCATGCATGATCTTTTCCAAATAAATTAAATTAGATGTATTCACATATTAATTGTTCATTAAATACATTACATTTTATGAAATTATTTATTATTATTTATATTACATATTATATTATTATAGTATTATGTTATTTCACCTTTTAAATTTGTTAAATAATAAATTAATTTAATATAGTAATTAAGTGATTATTTAATTAATTAATTTAAATGTTTTCAAATGGTAATTGTTTATTAAATTCGATTTAATTTATGAAATTTGTATACCAACAAAAAAGACTATTTTATAATAATATAGTATGTAGAAGATAATCTATTTTATATCTTCAATTCTGATAAGAATAAATAAGTTCTTGTTATTTTTCAGTCCCTACCTTAAAGACATAAACTAATAGACAAATTAATGTCATGGGCCAACTAAACCCCACATAAACAACAAATGTCAAGATAAGATTCGTTGATGTATACCTGACAACATGTGAACAAATGTGCTCACAACAAGCAATACAAAGTTGGTAGGTAAATCACATTCAGCCATGTTTAAATGAAAAATTTAAAGGGGGACGAAAGGGAGAAACAAACGCACACTTAAATTGCCAAGAATCTCCCGTTGAAATTTGTCCACATTTGACCGTCCCAATTTCCAGACCTCGATTCTACCCACAACGTTCTCGATTTCACCCGCCTCTTCGCCGAAGGGACACCGCCGCCAACAGAAACTACGCGATGGTTTACAAACACTCACTATAAATAGCCTTCCTGCCTCTTCGAATACACATCTTTATTCTGGGTTTTATTAAACAAGGCTGAATAATACATTTCAAAGTAGGAGGTTTGTTTTTCTGTAAAGGTTTTCTTTTGCAATTTTTGCGTTTAAATAAGAAAGAGATACAACATGCAGATATTCGTGAAGACTTTGACAGGCAAGACCATCACTTTGGAGGTCGAAAGCTCTGATACCATCGACAATGTCAAGGCCAAGATCCAGGACAAGGAGGGGATTCCCCCAGACCAGCAGCGCCTCATCTTTGCCGGCAAACAGCTGGAAGACGGTCGTACGCTTGCTGATTACAACATCCAGAAGGAGTCCACTCTTCACCTGGTTCTCCGTCTCAGGGGAGGAATGCAGATATTCGTGAAAACCCTTACCGGCAAGACCATCACTTTGGAAGTGGAGAGCTCCGACACCATTGACAACGTCAAGGCCAAAATTCAAGACAAGGAGGGAATTCCTCCTGATCAGCAACGCCTTATCTTCGCCGGCAAGCAGCTGGAAGACGGCAGAACCCTCGCCGACTACAACATCCAGAAGGAGTCCACTCTTCACCTGGTTCTCCGTCTCAGGGGAGGAATGCAAATCTTTGTCAAAACCCTAACGGGCAAGACCATTACTCTGGAGGTGGAGAGCTCTGACACAATTGACAACGTCAAGGCCAAGATTCAAGACAAGGAGGGGATTCCCCCAGATCAGCAACGCCTGATTTTCGCCGGTAAGCAGCTGGAAGATGGCAGAACCCTTGCGGACTACAATATCCAGAAGGAGTCCACCCTTCACCTTGTGCTTCGCCTGCGAGGTGGTATGCAGATCTTTGTCAAAACCCTCACTGGCAAAACCATCACTTTGGAAGTGGAGAGCTCCGACACCATTGACAATGTGAAGGCGAAAATCCAAGATAAGGAGGGCATTCCTCCCGATCAGCAGCGCCTCATCTTCGCTGGGAAGCAGCTGGAGGATGGACGAACCTTGGCTGATTACAACATACAGAAGGAGTCTACACTTCACCTCGTCTTGCGTCTGCGCGGAGGGTTTTAATTTCTTTGCTTGATTAGGAACTCTGAAATATGTATTCGAACTATTTATCTAAATAAATAAATCTGTATCTCTTTTGCCCTTTGCCTCTGCTCTTCCAAATGACAAATCAAGCAAGGCTTTTATTCAATTGGGCTTTTTTGGTATCCATAAGCGCGGAAATTTTAAAATTTTGGGGAATGAAACATCTTTATTTTTCTAGTTTTATCTATTCAAATATGGCTGCATTTCAATTGTTTGGGAATAAATTAGCGACAGATTCAAATTCTTTTTCCTTAAATCTGGTTCCATTTTAAGTTCATTTATCGTTCAATTGCAAATATTTTGTTTGAACAAATGTTCGAAAGACGAGAAGAAATTTTGAAAGGGGAGAAAGGGGTAAAACTGAAAACTTTTGGGTTCACTCTGTATTCAGATGTTACAGGAAATTGTGTGGTGTTTGATCAATATATGCTTGGAAAAGATTGAGGTAAGACGTTATGAGGGTTTGTGATGAACTTTGCAGGATAAACTGCTACCATGAACATTACTAGATGTAAGTTTAGATGAAACATTCCTAGGATTTCGCATTTATTTGGTCTCAATCCCTTAATGCACTTGATCAAACTGATGTAGGTTAAAAAGATCAAGATGAATTTGCAGTAAAATGATGCATATGGCAACATTAACCATCCAACTTAGATGGGATGTCATTTCTTCTTTTTTTTTTAATTGAAGTAATGTAGAAAATAATTACATAAGTATGACAGTTAAAATATTGTCAAGAAGGATCAAAGACCAAGACATGATCATACAAACAACAGAGGACAACATGGACCAGTTGAATAGCACATAACACAGCAACAGCAACTTGCTGTGAAACATAGTAGCAGTACAAAAAAATAATCAGCTGAAATATATTAAACCACTGTATACAATAGCATTACATAAGATGGAATCTTGGAAATACAACTGTATAAGAGAACCAGCCATAACACAGCTAGGAAATAAGCAACCAGCTGAATGCTTGTTCAAAATGAAAGACCTTAGACCTAGAGCAATGCAGAAGATGGAATCTTACATCGTTGAAGAATCGGTAATCGTTATTACCGGGGAGATACAATTGTATAAGAGAACAACTAGCCATAACACAGCTAGGAAAAAAGCAACCAGCTGAGATGCTTGTTCAAAATGAAAGACCTTAGACCTGGAGCAATGTAGAGCTTCCTATACTTGAGCAGCTGGGCCACTTGGCGTTTGATGTTACAAATGTGGAATTCCAACTTTAAATTCTTCCTGGAGGCCTCCTCAAGATGAGAGAAAAGAGATTTAAGACAATAAAAAATGTCACAGTAAAACTTTACAAGTGCAATTTCCTGATAATCATGATGATTATTAAATACTGCTATGCATCAAATTCTCTTTAAGTGCAGTAACATAACATGTCTAATTCCATCAGCAATAACATTATTATGAAGCCCAACCCCAAGTAAGCCTCTCTTTCCAACTGAGTTTATGTTCAAAAATTGCTGGAAAATCTTGAAAGACAAAATTCCAAAGTTTCTTTTCGCAAACTGACAATCCCAAAAGATGTGCTTTATATCTTCCTGTCCATGGCAAAAGGGGCAATTAATGGGTTGGACAACAATACACCTCAACCTACCCCCAATGGGCAACTTGCAATGTAGTATCTTCCAAGTCATTAATTGGGTCTCAGCATTGATTTTTGATTTCCTTATTTGAGTAGAAAGTTTTGCCCAAAATCTTTCACTAAATTTGTAATTTCATTTAATGTTTAGGCGAGATTTCGAAAGCAAATCAGGAAGCAACTGTAAGTTTTCTTTTAAGGGGAAAAAATAGTAAAGAATAAGTTGATAACCATAGCCAGTCTTTGAAAAAATTACATTGAACAGGAGTACATAGCTTCATAGATATAGCTCAAATGGCACCAAGGATTGAACAAAAATCACAAATGGTCTGAACTTGTTACTCAGATTGAATTGAGATTTAACTATATGCCATGGTAAACAACTCAAGGTATTATTAGTACCTGCCGATAGGCAAGAATACTAATGCATCCATTTGGTGCATTAAATTTTTTAAGGCAGCCAATCATTAAAAACTTTTTTTTCAAATTTGTTCATATTTTTATAGTTTCATTTTTTGTATATTTTTCCCCAACTCAAATAATACTATTTATCTGCTTTTTCATTGGTGTACTCTGCAAACAGTCATTGCAAAAAAACAATTTTCCTCAATTATTTAGTCATTTTTTTTATGAACCATCCAAAGTGTTAATAAATTTTTGGTCTCATTGATTATGATAGATAGTCCTTGAAATCCACATACACTTACCAAAATCTTATCTCATTCAGTGAGATCCAAGAAAATCTAAATAAAATATTGTTTGCTAGGATGTATTGTCTTACAAATGTGATATAATTCAATGCATATTTAATATACTTTTTGACAATTATATATATTTTGAATACATTAAACTATTACTATTGTACATTTAACATTTAATTTATAATAAATTTCACTGTATATGTACTTGTCACATTTAGTTTTTTTATATACATAGTACAGTAAATGTCTGGAAACATCCTCTTGGTTAATGTATGCACATGATTTTTTGTGCAGCCATTCGGCATATTAATTATTTTTTGTTGACTCCAGAATGTTTCTCTCTATTCTTCTGCCTTTATCACTTTTTATCACCTGTGTATTTGAGCAATGCTGGAGATAGTTCTTTCCAAGGGGACTACATGCGCGTGCAGAGAGAAAGAAAAAAGAGGTATTGGAATATTAATAGTTTCGTTGCTTATTTTCAACTAATTTTGTTCATCTATGAAAAACTCTCGGGATTGGCACCTGAACTTTTGGGGTACTCATGTTCAGAATTCCATGTGGTTGTTTACTTAATTCAACGTAAACAATTTTTTGCTTAACATCTGTATTGAATTCTAGTTTGCAGAATGGTCGTAATTTTTTTATGTATAGACACAAAACAGGTATGCGTTGAAACTAATATCAAACCGTAAGCCTCTGCTATGTTTGTTATTGTACATTTTTCTCTTCCAAACAGAAGACATCGCACTGGAAAATATATGCCACACTTAAATCATTGTAAACAACAATATATCTGACTCCGAAATAATGAGACCCAAAGCTTTCCTCATAAACCTGCACTTCATCCCCCTATCTCCTCCTTGTTCCATTCGATGGCTTATTTTAGGGTGATGGGCAGTATTACTAGTCCAGTGACTACATCAAGCACCATTTATCAATGTCGTGGAGCAGCAACGGAAGATTTTAATGTGTTCAGAGGAATGGTGCCAATGCCCCATTATTTTTTATCACATCCTTGTGTTAGAGGCCCAATTTTCCAAATCGAAAACTGTGGCCGATCTCCTAAATAATTCCCCAATACTTTTACTAAATAATTCTTGTGTTTTACTTGTTCTATTTCTTTCCCTTAAAGAAATTAATTAAACATTAGACCTACTTTTACTAATTGATTTGTTAAAATTAATTATTAAACTTAAATTTCAATTTAAAAATAAGTACTTTTTAAATATACAAAATTCTGAACATTTAAAAATTATAATATTTAAGCTTTTTTATTTTAGAAATAAAAGAATAAATTAAACATTACAAATAATTTAGGTCTAATGATTCAATTATTAAACTTAAATTTCAATTTACAAATAAGTACTTTTTAAATATACAAAATTTTGAACATTTGAAAATTATAATATTTAAGTTCTTTTAATTTATTCCTAAAATAAAAGAAGAAATTAAACATTATAAGTATTATAATGTTTTAATTCATTTTCCAAAATTTGTAAACAATTAAATCTTTGTACAAAAATATATAACTATTTTCCTAGGAATAAACTAAAAGAAGAAATTAAACATTATAAGTATTATAATGTTTTAATTCATTTTCCAAAATTTGTAAACAATTTTATCTTTGTAAAAAAATATATAACTATTTTCCTATTAATTATTATTTCAAATTTCATTAATTAATTTTTTTTCCTTTTTTTTCTCTTCTAAGAGAAGTTTACCAGTACTATGAGTTACAACCTTGTTCAATTACTTGGACAATAGTAGCTTTTGAGAAATGATTTTTCTTCAAAGTCAACTTATTTTTTAATCTATTTTCTATTTTGTATTTCATTAAATTTATTTATATGCATATTTTTTATGTAAGATAAAATTTTCCAATAAACTTAAATTTTTAATATATATATATATATTGGTTTGTTACATCCACTCTTTTAATATTGTTCTCTGGAGATTGACATTTTTGTTCTTCATTCCTCGTATCTTGTAACATAAGTTAAGTAGTGGCAGCCAATTACAACCATGTTCAATATGTCAAACAACGACAACTCTTGAAAAAATGATTTTTTTAAAATATTTATTTTATTAATATCTTTATTTTTTTCTCACTATGGAAAGTTTATTTAACCCTTGCAGAATAATGCTAGTTGAATTACGCTTATGCTAGTTCAATTTGCGTATTATAATAGAATGTACAAGGTGACAATGAATAAGCATGTCTACATTCCCCCACCAAAATGGGATTACCTAGTTATTGAGTCAATTGATTTGACTACAATGGCACACATCTTTTGTTTTTCATTCTCCATCTACTGAAGAATCTTTGAGGTCAATCTTAGGCGAAGAATTTCTCCAAAGTGCTCATAAATCAACATACTACTCTGATGTTGTTTCATGTTTTTTGTCAAACTGTATGGACTTGGTCCAGAACCCAAAGTTTGTGGAAAAGTTAGCAGATTCATATGTTCAAGATTATTTTGCTCCATCAATTGGATACAATGCAACAATCAATGTCTGTGATGCAAGAAACCATGAAGGTCTATTCTCCCAGGACACAATAGCACTATGTGATGCAACTTCATGTGTTTATAATGTTGTAAAAATTGTTGCGAACAATAATTGTGAGTTGGTTTTTACACATGCGTTGAAGGAACATCATCCATTTGGGCCATGATCTGACAATGAAGTTGTCAAATGTCTTTAAGGCATTGATGTTTTAATACACACATATTCCTCCTCATCCACCTATTACAACTACACCTTCCACACTTGCTTCGAAAGCCTCTACTTAATTTGCAGTTACACCTTTCTCATGTAGTTGTGTTTATGCTTCACTATTATACCATCTAAACTATGTATGTTTCCATGTTTACTAGTAAGAATGAATTCCACTTGTAGCCTTAAGTCAGCTTCACGGTAAAGTTTAGATTCAAATGTGTCACTCTTATTTGTCACAATGCCTTCTTGCATTATTTATCTAAGTATTTCAGATGCATGTGTATGGAAATGCAAAATCAATAATCGCAATCATGATTCCTATTTGTTTCAACTTAAAGAATGGTTGATGTCATAATGTTTGCAATCTTCCATTATGTAAAAAAATCAACAACTCAATTATGTAATCTGTTATTGGAAATATAGAAGAACAAGTTATTATTTTCTTTGTAGACAACAAATTTAACTTGAGCAATTGTTCATGTCATAATGTTCATATTGTCCCATTATGTCTTAAACTTAATATGTCACTTACGTAATGTGTGAATGAAAATATTTTGAACATATTGTTTTCATACCAAATATTGAACCGCTATACATTTATGTACTATGTTTTCTACAGGGCATCAACATCCAATGTGCACATAGTAGTACAAAAGTGCAAAATACAAAAGGATGGTTGTCCCTGTATATCACACTAACATGTCATTTGAGTTAGTTGCACTCTTTGTAGAAATGCTCATTGTATTTTTCATGCTTGCCACAGTGAAGGACACTCCTCTATTCATTTTTTTATTGACTTGCAACGTAGTACTTTTCTACTAGTTCTTTGCATGGGCCATTGTACAGTGAACTACAAATGAAGGCCATTAATGGTACAACAAGCATCTCCCTAACATTGCCTAAATAATCTCAGAAGCTAAAATTGAGTTCAAATAAGTCCACATATTATACAATGCAAAAACGATATCAAGGTGTAAGGAGGCATCCATGGGGTTGTTATGTTGTAGAAATTAGAGACCCCATATCTAAGCGATGACAATGGCTTGGAACATTTGATACAGTTGAAGAGGCAGCCATTGCCTATGACAGAGTTGCTACATGCTTGAAAGGAATTAGACCATATATCAATTCCACAACATGCAACCTCTTCCAATAGAGTGCTATGTCATCTTCCTCAAAAGAGTCCAATTACAATGAACAAGGAAATTGCAAGAGTTGCACAAGCAAAAATTTCATTCTATATCTTGATCGTCCTTCCAAAATAAACCATGTTGTTCCCCCGATGACTACTAAACCTATTCACAAAATTCTTGTCTCCTATCCTAAATCCATTGTGCATAATGTCACAAAAATGAATGAAATGGGTAATTGCATAGTGTCAACTGATACTTTTGACTTCTTTCTATCAAATGCATCCAACCAACCAACAGAAAATACATCTACAATGAATGCTTATCCAGCTACTAGCTTGTTGGATCAAATCATCGACAAATACTTACCAATATCAAATGTTGATGACATTAATGAAGGCAAAAGAAAGAATTATGCAAATCATATTACCTCTAAATATTTGCAAAATTCTATTGGTCCACCTCATTTCTCATCTCCAGTTATAGAAAAAGTAGCAGACACAGATTCAAAGTCTCTACACCTAGAGGAAATCAATGGTATGAAACATAATTCCACATGATTTGTCTAGTTTTCATAAGTGCTATTTACTAATTGAAATCACTAACAATTTATTTTTCTCTTATATTCTAGACAATGTTCAAGGTTCTCTTCAACCAACTACTCTATGCCACAAAGTGAACATACTTCCTACCAAGGTCAATATAGTTGGCGAGATATCAAGCATGGGAGGCATGTCGAATAGTTACCCCTTCAAAAATAACAAATCAATTGTAAGTTAGTGGAATGACTATTATTTCTTCAAACAGAAAGCACCTGCCCTGCCACAAAAAAAAATGTTGTTAGATTTGTTCAGAAGTTGAATCACAGGTGCAACAACTAAAGAAGGACTTGGCAAAGATAGAAGAAATCTTAAAGGATTTGGCAAACTATAATGTCAAATTATGCACATATTTCCAACACATTGTTCATCCTTTATTGTCTTCACCTATGCAAATAACTTCTGACTCCTCCTAATCTATGTAAATGTCACAAAATGTGCAAACTCTTTCTAAAGCCCTATCTTTGCAAAGATATTCAAAAGTGAAATTTGTAAAGGACAAGTTATTTTGAGACAAATGTATGTTCTGATTTTAAGCTCTCTGTGTATTATTTACTAATGCTTCAAGTTGGATTCTGCAAAAAAATCACTAAAATAAGAATTCTATGAATACAAACACATTAAATTTGAGAATTATATAATACAAGTATAAGTGTTTGACAACAATTGCCAAATTAATTATATGATGCTTGATAAAAGTTACTACACCAGTAAAGTAGTACAATGCTCTATCATGTACTCATTCTTCCTAGACCCCCTTGTACATTTGCCTACACATTCTGCAACAATAATTCACTACTCCAAATGAGTTACAAAGGAATACATAATACAATTTCAAATTGTTTATGCCTCAGTTATGGTTCATATAAATTGTCTATAAATGACTCATAACAATAGAAATTACAATTATTTTATGACAAGTACAAAGCAATATACACTTCAACTACTACTATTGTGTACAACATTTATTCATTGAATTTTTATCTGTTTGTATTTTTCCATAGGCAATGGAAAACCATAGTTCAGTACACCAAACTTTTTATAGAGGAATAAGTGGCACAATTTAAATTTGTTTATGCCACACTTCCTCCAGCTTGAACTTTAAAATTGTAAGAAAACTAATGCAAAAAAATTCCTTCATATAATAAAACGTTATACTATCTCAATTATAATACGGCTTGTACACATTTGACAATAAAACAACTTTGCCTGGTTTATTCAATTCATTTAAATTGTAATCAAAATATTCATGCTTTCATACATATAATAATAAAACCTTATACTAACTCAATTATAATAGGACCTCTACACATTTCACATTAAAACAACTTTGCTCCATAGTTTGTGGACTTTCTTTGTTATATAACTTCCTAAATCTTACAGTCCAATAGATGCCAAGCTAAGAGTTAACAATAAAACCATCTACTTTTTCCTATTCTAAACTAATTATACCAAAGGCAGGAACTTGAAACTTTGCGTCTCTTGTTAAAAGGATGTCACTATTGATTTGGTTCTACAAGGTATGAAATATAAAATATCACTCAACACTTTTTGAAATTGAAGTATTTTGTAGTGTTACATTTGTCACTAGCATGGATAAATTATTGGAATTAAGAAAAAAGAAATGGATTTTTATGTGGACCTAACATTCAATTGTAGGCACAATCTTAGTTGAACTACCAAAAAAAGAGAACACATAGCCACTCGTGGTCTTTCAACTGTCCAAGTCACCTACCCAAATATGTACCCATAAAACACTATATATCGAACTTTTTATCCACATAATTAGTATCATGATAACACAAAAAATAATCAAAAGTATCTCAAAAATAACTAAAAATCCTCTTAACATAAGTCATGTACTCTGTACCAAGGTTAAACATAAAAGATGCTCAAAACTCTCACTACTTTGGGAAATATATCATATATTATAAACCATTATATACATTAGGATAACCCATACTATTAGCATAATACATGTTAGACATATATTCAAAATAATCATATGATTTGGGAAATATATCTAAATAAAGTTTAATGCTAATGGGAAAAGGAATACTCATAGGTTTGCAATCATGTATATTAAATTGCTACAAAATGGTGTCAACATTCTTACTCTAAATTAGACAAATCTTTCTATCCACAAAATCCATATCACTCTTCATTTTATACTTCATCCCCCAAATGCTTCCATACTAAATGTTCCAAAAAGCTAAGTTTTGATCTCACTAATATCACACGTTATTACCCATGAATGGGTCATTGACATAAAGGAAAAGGATTATAATCTAATCATCAATAATTTTAATATAAACACTGTTGGCATTCTGATGCAATTTTGTATGACCGGTAAACAATATGGTTGTCATTGTTGGCAACATCATCTCCTTAGTCTTCCCAATCCTTAGGGAGTAAGCAAACTAGGCAGTGAGTAAATAGGCAGATAGTAAGACCAGGCAGTGAGTAAACTAACAGACAGTAAGTATACTGGCAAGCAGTAGACCGACAAGCAACAAGGCGATCGGGTAGCAGTGAGTAGATCGGTAAGGAAGACGTCCACCGGCTAAGCAAAGACTAAACTGGTACACTGGAAGAAATCGGCTAGTCAAGGTATTGATGGTTCACCGAAAAAGTCGGTAACCGACAGACTGGTAACGTTCAGTTACAATCAGTAAAATCAAAAGTCTTCTCTCAATCAACCAATGAACATATCGATATGTTTGACAGAATTGACAGAGATTCCTGCATGATTCCAGAAGTGCATTTTAAGGCTTGACAACAAAATTTTGAAAGGTATGTTTTGGAGGGAAAATTTGGCGAAATACTTAAGGATCTATAAATACACAAATCTCATTGCTGAGAAGGTTGTTGTCAAGGTGGTTAAAGTTAAATGTGAAAAAGATCACAGGGGGAGTTTCAAAGCATATAGAGCCGAGTAACAAAAAACCGGTAGAGTGGGGTTTCATAGAGAAGTGACTTAGGTGACAGAGGACTGGCAGTGCAGGATTCAAGTATCAACAAACCGGAAGAAGGCAGAGTTGTGAAGGATAGGCACAATCGATGCAGACCATGACTAATGACTAATTGTGATTTGATCAGGCTAATGTGTAGCTTCATGTATCTGATCATTTTATCTGTTGTTTTGAAATAACTGCAATATAAATCCCTTAACTGGGTGGACTTTAACAGGTCCCATTGTATAAATCCCTTAACCGGGTAACATCTTAACTAATGTTCTAAGTCCTTTAACTAGGCTAGCTTTAACTTGGTAAAGGCACTAACCGACCTTCATCAAAATCCCTTAACCGGGTGGCACCTAACCAGTGTCTTTGTAATCTCCTAACAGTGATGGCTCTTCACCGGGCATACTCCAGAAGAGTACAAATTTTGTGAGTTCCTACTCACACCGTGGTTTTCTTCCTATTGGGTTTCCACAAGATAAATATGTGTGTCTTTGTGTATCTTTTCATGAATGCTTAATCTTCTACAGTAATTGTGTACATTGGTGAATAGTTAATTAGTTCATATTTAAAGATAAAGTTTCAATTAGTAAAAACCGGTAATGTACTGATTCACCCCTCCCCTCTCAGTGCCGGTAATGTACTGATCTAACAAACACAATGATCTTTTTTTACCCTAAGAAAACCCATTTTAGGTGCAAATGCATCAAATTTTTGGTTCAACATTTTGGTTGATTTTCGTAGACCATACAATGACCATCACCATTTCAGCCTAAAAACCAAATACTCATTCCCCTTCATAATAAAACTAAGCCTTTGTTACCAAATATTTTAAATACAAGGTAAACTATTAAAAATGTTATTTCTCCAAAGGGTTTAAATCTAATTTTAATAATACAACATTGGATTACCCATAGAAGAAATAACATAGAAACTGTTAGAGTTATCATGTATTAGCTAATAATTATTTATTTGATTATTAGTCTATTATCCTCTACACTTAAGCTAAACTTAGGCTTTTAATAATATTGTAGGTATTTAATAATTATTCTAATTATTAAATACACATTATCCCTTTAGGGTTTCTTTAGGGTTGCATAATCTCCTTTTATAAGGATTGTATTGTATTTCTTTATTCTTGGGATCTTTGAAGTTGTATTTCTCAACTTCTTCATGGTATCAGAGCTCTAGATCTGTTGTTGCTTGTTCTTGTTTTTTGAAGATTTTTTGGGAGCTTTGAGGGTTTTAGTTTTAAGAGGTTTTCTATTGGATATGGGGGTACCCTTATTTTTTTGGACATTTTGGTCTCAAACGGATCACATGGTTGTGCTCAAAGCACCCATAAACCCCTATTTCCATATATAATTTGTCCAATTTGGATAAAGTTGACTTCTAGGGCAATTTTTTTTGCTCAAGGCCATACAACCCTCTTCTGCATGCGAATCGAGGCAAAAAATAAAAATAAAATAATTTTGGGTAGTTTAACATTGTGCCCAGGCCAATGTTGTCTCTATAATGGCTTGCTGCCGTCGACGGTTTACTAACCATCGCAACCAGCCTCTAACATTCTACTCCTCATTGCCGATAGCGGTAACCGCCACTACCGCAGCAGTAACCTCCACCACTGCAATGATCGCCATACTGTCGCCTGACTGACACCATCATCCGACTGACACTACCACCGCTATACTACGCCACCTCCACCATTGCTCAACCTGGCCCACCTACCACCTCCGCCTAGTCACCACTCCTGGCCCTTCTTTGCATGCTTTTTGATGGGGGGTCATTTTTTTGCCATAACTTGGGCAAACAAAGTCAGTTTTTGGCAAAACAAATAGGCGTCAGAAAGCTCTGTTTGAGATCTCTTTAGATTTGGAGGTTTGATCTTTGGTTTTTGTTGTTTTGATGTATTTTTTTGATGTCAAAGCCAAAAGTTCTTTTTTGTACTCTGAGAGGCATATCTTGAGCATCTGGGCTCCTTTTTTGGCACACAAGATATCATTGGAAATCTGGTTTTGTGCATTTTCTAGTGATATGGGTCTTATTTCCAAATTCTGCTCCAGATACATTTTATTTAATATTTTGCATTTATGCACTTTGGTGAATATCTTGGATGTTTCAACTCTTGGGATCCTTTTATTTGTGTGGAATGACTCATCTTTGGCTATTATTTCTGTATTTCTAGTCTTTTGTCTTCTTTGAGCATTGTATACATCATTTTGTAAGCATTTTCATTTTTGCAAACACACTAAGATAAAGTGCCACTATGCCTTGCATGCTTGGGATCTTGCACATCTTGTACCTTATTGTACTTGCACTCTATTATAAAGTGCCATGGGGGGTTTGATGTTTGCCTTTGTTTACCATCTACCTTTGTCATGTGAGTGTTCCTTCCATGACATTAGCCTCGTGATGTGTGTCAAGTGAGTGTTCCTTCCACAACACTAGCCTTTATATGTGTTTGTACTTTCTGATGCACTCTCGATGTTCATGGTTCTTCATCGTGTATTTTTTCTTGGCATTCAGTTTCAGTGTACCTGTCACCTCTCCCTTGTCAGCATTATGGGGGGGTTTCTCCTATTGGTTGCTCGTTCTAATGCTTCCTTGGTTCATTGGAGTGAGCTATGTATTTAGTATTTGTTCCTATGTACTAGGCAGATATAGTGGCTGGTTACCTATGCATTTCGGTGAGATGGATCATTTACCATATGGACACTCTTTCATTCCTTTTTTTTGAGGCAACCTTCCATCGTCAATTGAACAACTCTTCAAACTTTGGTGTTTTTTCCATCTGTATCTTCGAGTTCAGTTGTTTGCCTTTGTTTTCCTGATTCGAGTAGTGTTATTTGAGGGCAATCATGCAAATTACAATCTTCTCTACCTGATCATCTTATATTTCAGTGAAGGTTCTTCAGATCGACGGTTATTCTTCAATACTGTTTGCAGCTTCATGCTTCAGTGGTGTTCTTCATGTTCATCCTTTGTTCCTTTTTTCTGGGACATTCTCTTGTTTGGAGGCTTCTTCAGTCCTTCAATTGTATTTCTCTTTAGGAGAGGAGTTTTTCCCATGAGGTTTTCTCCCTTTATCTAGTTGTGAGAGATCTTTTGTATTTGGGTACCTCATCAAGCCTAGTTGTTGGGACCCATTGTTACTTTCATGCATTTTGTTTATATGCATTTTGAATCCTTAGTTTTTTTTAGCTACTCCCTAAGTTCATCTTAAGGGGGGGTGTTAGATTTATCATGTATTAGCTAATAATTATTTATTTGATTATTAGTCTATTATTCTCTACACTTAAGCTAAACTTAGGCATTTAATAATATTGTAGGTATTTACACATTGTCCCTTTAGGGTTTCTTTAGGGTTGCATTTCTTTAGGGCACACTCTCCTTTTATAAGGATTGTATTGTATTTCTTTATTCATTCCCTCTCTGAATGATAATCTTTTCCTTCAAAGCCATTATTGCTTTTTTGCCTCCATTCTTCTCTTGTGATAGGTATTTTGCTTGCAGGTGTTCTTGGGATCTCTGAAGTTGTATTTCTCAACTTCTTCAGAAACTTAAACCAAAAAACAAAATGAGAAAATCATGATCCTGTGTCACACAAAATTGGATGTATCGAGAAAAAACCTTTCAAGAAATAAACTCATTATCAAAGAGAGGCTCATTATCAAAGGAAATATATATTGTTAATATCACTAACATGAATAGGGAGGATCTTCCAACCTTGATAAACAGACTAATATTTTATACCTATCAAATGATATCCTTAATGTGTTTACACCAAAATCTTATGGAATGTAAATCCTTAAAGGAATGGGTCAAAAGATGAAAGTCTCAATTTCTCTTCATGATACTTCCATCCCTCCAAATTCAAAGGACTCGTCCTTCATTTTTCCTTCTCAAATCTATTACCCCACATTTTCCACTCCATATTCCACTAATTCAATTTCTACACATTTTCTTGTAACCAACCTCACCCATCTTGCATTGCTCCTACAACTATTTTTTTCCTACTCCCATGTATGTCATAACCTAATTATACCTTTCCACATTCCTTATACTATTAATCCCTCCACCACTCAATCCCTGTGCGTTTATACCACCATATATTTTCTCACATTGTCATCCATACCTCCACTATTAACTAATCAATCTTTGATACTATAATGAAGAGACGTGATGATGTTCAATGCAGATCAACTTCTTTGCCTTTAGGAAACTTGAAGGAGAAATACTGAATAAAACTTTGCTAGAATTTGAGAACTTCATGGGTGATATTGATTAATGATATAAACAAAATTCTTCATCTTCCTCACCCATAACATTCTCTAATAATGAAATCCCAAATAATGGGTATCATGTGCATTCAACATTGAAGGACACTATCAAAATATCTTATATACCATTGAAAGAATTTATCCTACACATGTTGTTCTAAATGTTCACATAATTGTGTGAAACTATATAAGATTTAATTGTATCATGTAAACAACAATAAATATAGATATTAATTAAGTTTTATAAGTACCCAATGTACCCTATAGATATCATACATGTTCTTTGATCTTTGGTCTCACTCTTCTTATTAATGTCTTGAGTGACTAGCTCAATTTATGAGTAGTTACTAATATCGTATCGAAGTTGTGGCAGCTATATTGTGAGTGTGGGTGATATTTTTCAAGTGGTTAGGATCACTAATAGAAATATGTTCTACACTTGCACTTGTTGTGATCTAATATATCATTATTTTGTCTTAATTACTCAATTGTGAGAGTTCCATGGTATCAAATGATGTATGGAAGAAAAGGAGGGTGTATTTATTTTGAGTTGATTTTCTTAATGTGGTATTATTTACAAGAGAATTGGTGATTATATATAAATATTAGTGATTAGATTTATATATTTGACACCTAGATCTAGAACAATAGATTATACTTTACTATAAATCATGCCTTGGTGTGCAATGGGTACACCAAAGAGTTATAGAAAGTCAAGTAGGGAAAATTTTGGTCCATTTTTTTGAATACATGAGGTTGCTTGATATACAAAGATAGAGAGATAGAGAGAGGTAGAGGGAGAGATAATGATAGAGTCAGGGAGATTAAGAGGGAGAGGGAGAGGTAGAGAGGAATACGTATAGAGGAAAAGGGAGAGGGAGGGATAGAGAGTTATAGATGGTGAGATAGAGTGATAGAGAGATAGATTTATAAGGAGACAAAGAGGGAGAGAGAGAGAGAGAGAGAGAGAGAGAGAGAGAGAGAGAGAGAGAGAGAGAGAGAGAGAGAGAAATATAAGGAGACAAAGAGGGGGAGAGAGAGAGAGAGAGAGAGAGAGAGAGAGAGAGAGAGAGAGAGAGAGAGAGAGAGAGAGAGTGATAGAGATAGAAATATAGATGGTGAGATAGAGTGATAGAGTGATAGAGATAGAAATATAAGGAGACAAAGAGGGGGAGAGAGAGAGAGAGAGAGAGAGAGAGAGAGAGAGAGAGAGAGAGAGAGAGAGAGAGAACGATAGAGAAACATGAAGTATGGATAAAGATATAGTGTAAGGTAGAGAGATGGATAAATAGAGATTGATGGGAAGAGAAAGGGAGAGAGTGGTAGAGATAGCTTGAGAGGGGGAAGATTGTGTTTAATCTTCTAGTGTTGATATAACAATGTTTTTTTATCCGCAAACACTTGATATGTAACAACTTTCCATTTTGAGTCAAGAAGATAATTTTTTATCCTTTAAATCAAGAACCCTCCTACTGCAATTGGTCTTTATTCTTTCAATAGTTATTTGACAAAAAAAATTAAAAATGTAGGTATTAATTCGAGGAGCAACATAGATATTAGAAGAAGAAAATCCTCTCACCTAGTGGAAATATCTTTACCCTCCATTTAAGATTGAGATCAACATGGATGTATTACAAGAGTGAACAAACAAGCTTAGTCACATACCAACACATCAACTATGTATGAAAATTATAAACATGCATGTGTTTTGAATCTATGTTTAGTAGCATTTGTTGCTAATTATATTTTTGCTTTCATTTATGTAAGATTTAATAATAGAAAGACAACCTAGTATGGAGCTAGTGGAGGCACCTTATATTTGGGTATTCTTGCTACCCATGGGGAAGCTAATCCAAGTCCTATTAGTGGTCAAAAAGAAACATTATGCGTAGATTTAGGTAAATTCCTAAGTTGAGACGATGTCCATTTTAGAGAGGCCTTGAATGATGTATTGTCTATATGTTTATGCAAGGATCATTCACCAACCCTCATTTTAGGACATTTTTATCTAAGAAGAAATGTTAATCATGAGAGACACATTTGAGAATTTATAAACGAGTACAAGTGTAGTGGTGAAGGATTGACATAAAAAGAGACTTTGTTCATAAAGTAGTAGATATTTAAATTTGATTTTTTCATTCAAATTAAATAATATAATCATGGTCAAAGGGTTAAAATCATTTAGGTTTAACTTTATTAGTAATTCAATCATTTAGGTTTTAACTTTATTAGTAATTCTAAAGGGTTGATTTTTCATATAGTTAATCATTTAATTGAAAACTGATTTATAAATTCAAAATACTATACAATGTAATTTTTTAAAAGTTATAATAAAATATTCACATTGATAAAATAATATATTTATAAGTGTTGAGGAAAAATCAACACTACAGCTCCCAAGGATCACCTACATGCAAACTTGTCACAGAAGAAGAGAAGCAAAAACAAAGCTATGGAGGCTAGAATTCAATGATCCAAAAAAGAGGAGTCATATTGATTGTGCAAGAATAATGCAACACAATTTCAAATTACAAAAAGAGAATCCTTATAAAAGGATACTAGAAACCTTAAAGGAGAAAACCCTAAAGAATTATAAGATGCCTAAATTTTGCTTAAGCGTAGAGTATAATAGACTAATAATCAAATAAATAATTATTAGCCACAACATGATAACTCTAACACCCCCCCTTAAAATGAACTTAGGGAGTGGCTAAAAATAACTAAGGATTAAAAAATGCATGTAAACAAAATGCATGAAAGTAACAATGGGTCCCGACAACTAGGCCTGATGAGGTACCCAAGTACAAAAGATCTCTCACAACTGGAAAAAAGGAGAAAACCTCATGGGAAAAACTCCTCTCCTAAAGAGAGAAATACAAGTGAAGGACTGAAGAAGCCTCCAAACAAGAGAATGTCCTAGAAAAAAGGAACAAAGGATGAACATGAAGAACACCACTGAAGCATGAAGTTGCAAACACTATTGAAGAATAATTGTCGATTTGAAGAACCTCCATTGAAATAGAAGATGATCAGGTAGAGAAGACTATAATCTATATGAGTGCCCTCAAATAACACTACTCAAATCAGATGGCAAACAAAGGCAAACAACTGAACTCGAAGATATAGATGATAAAAACACCAAAGTCTAAAGAGTCGATCAATTGAAGATGGAAGGTTGCCTCCAAAAAAGGAATGAAAGAGTGTCCATATGGTAAATGATCCATCTCACTGAAATGCATAGGTAACCAGCCACTGCATCCGCCTAGTACATAGGAACAAATATTGAATACATAGCTCACTCCAACGAACGAAGGAAGCATTAGAACCAACAACCAACAGGAGAAACCCCCCCATAATGCTGACATGGGAGAGGGGACAGGTGCACTAAAACTAAATGCCAAGAAAAACTACATGATGAAGAACCAAGAACATCGAGAAAGCTACAAAAAGTACAAACACATATAAAGGCTACTGTCATGGAAGGAACACTCACTTAACACACATCATGAGGCTAATGTCGTGGAAGCAAAACTCACCTGACAAAGGTAGATGGTAAACAAATGCAAACATCAAACCCCCCCATGACACTTTATAATGGAGTGAGAGTACAATAAGGCACAAGATGTGCAAGATCCCAGGCATGCAAAGCATAGTGGCATTTTAGCTCAGTGCGTTTGCAAAAAGGAAAAAGCTTACAAAATAATACATACAATGCTCAAAGAAAACGTAAGGCTGGAAATAGAAATAATAGCCAAAGACGAGTCATCCCACACAAAGAAAAGGATCCCAAGAGCTGAAACATCCATGATATTCACCAGATTACATAAATGCAAAACACTAAATAAAATATACCCTGAGAAGAATCTGGAAAGAAGACCCATACCACTGGAAAGTGCATAGAACCATCTTTCCAAGGATATCTCGTGTGCCAAAAAAGGAGTCTGGATGCTTAAGATATGCCTCCCGGGGTGCAAAAAAGAACTTCTGGTTTTGACGTTAAAAAAAACATCAAAACAACAAAAATAAAAGATCAAACCTCCAGATTTGAAGAGAGATTGGAAAGAGATTTTTGACGCCTATTAGTTTTCCAAAATCTGACTCTGTTTGCCCAAATTATGGCAAAAAAATGACCCCCCTATCAAAAAGCATGCTAAGAAGGGCCAAGAGTGGTGACTGGGTGGAGGTGGCAGGTGGGCCAGGCTGAGTGGCGGTGGAGGTGGCACAATGCAGTGGTGGCAGTCAGACGAAGGTGTTGGTCGGGCAATAGTGTGGCATTCATTGCGGCAGTGGAGGTTACTGTTGTCAGCAATGTGTCATCAATGGGCAGTAGACCGCCAGAGGTTGGCTGTGGCGGTGGAGGTTACTGTTGTCAGCAACGTGTTGTCAACGGGGAGTAGACCGCCAAAGGCTGGACGCAGCGGTTAGTAAACCGTCGGCGGCAGCAAGCCGTTACAGAGACAGTAGCGGCCTAGGAACACCATTAAACTACCCCAAAAAAAATTATTTTTAATTCTAATTTTTTTTCACTTCAATCCGTGTGCAAAAGCGGGTTGTACAACCCTGAGAAAAAAAAATTGCCCCAAAAGTCAACTTTGTCCAAATTGTACAAATTATATATGGAAATAGGGGTTTTGGGGCGCTCTAAGCATATCTATGAGGTTCACTTGAGCCCAAAATTCCCAAAAAGGAAGGCTACCCCCAAATCCAATAGAAAACCTCTTAAATCTGAAACCCTCAAAGCTCAAAAAAATTCTCCAAAAAACAAGAATAGGCAGCAACAGACCTGGAGCTCTGATACCATATAGGTGTTGAGGAAAAATTTACACTATAGCTCCCAAGGATCACCTACATGCAAACCTGTCACAAAAGAAGAGAAGCAAAAACAAAGCTATGGAGGCCAGAATTCAATGATCTAGAAAAGAGGAGTCATATTGATTGTACAAGAATAATGCAACACAATTACACATTACAAAGAGAGAATTCTTATAAAAGGATACTAGAAACCCTAAAAGAGAAAACCCTAAAGAATTATAAGATGCCTAAGTTTAGCTTAAGCATAGAGTATAATAGACTAATAATTAAATAAATAATTATTAGCCACAACATGATAATTCTAACAATATTCATGGCCAAAGAGGTCATGACAATTACTAAAAATGTATTATTACGTAGATTAGTGGAGAAAATTAAATAGAAGTCTTGATAATGATCTCTCTCCTCATGATTTATATATATTTATTAAAGATATGGATGTTAGTTAATATCCAACAATTATACATTAAATGAAAGGTAAACTCACTATCACTACTAATAAATAAAATGCAAACACATTAAAATACATCATAACTAATAAAAATATAAAATTTTGTAATATAATAATTTTTTTTAAACATATTTAATAATTTATATTATGGTAAAAATTAAATATGATATATAATAATAAATAGATATATTTAATTCAAATAACAAATTTAAAATTAGTTGATAAAGAGTAAACAATTTAAATCATAAATCATAAAATTTCATCTATATCATTATTAAGAAAATCTAAAATATAATTAATGCATGCATTAATAAATTAATTTATATCTTTAATAGATTTACTATTAATATAATTTTTTTAAAAATTGAATAAAAGGGTAAAAACTTTATTGAAAATCAGACACAAGAATTACAAAGAGAACCAGAGCCCCGAGGCCCCAAAAAAATAACCACAAAACTAGCCCCAGGTCAGCCAACTTCATAACTATCCATGTCCTCAACAAAAATATTTTGTAAGTCTTGATGATAATCTGAGGAGAGATGCTCCAAATCTTCAACTTTCCAATCACTACCATGTTTTGAGGCCCACTTAGCTAGGCAATCAGCTGCTCTATTCCATTCACGAGGAATGTGGATGAAAGAAACCTGCTCCATTAAAGAGCTAATATGAAGAATCTGCTGAACAATTCCTGCCAACTGCCACTGAATCCCACACACCTTCTCAGTCAACAAGTTAACAACAATTTGTGAATCTGATTCGCAAATAACCTTCCTTCGTCCCAGCTACCAAGCACGCTCTAGGGCATAGAGAATCGCAAATCCCTCCATAAAATTATTAGAGTGCCACCCTTTATGCACCGAAAAGAGGAAAACCACCTCCCCCATACTATTCCTACCAACCCCACCAACTCTAGCAGTGCCTAGGTTACCCCTAGAGGATCCATCAGTGTTAATCTTGATAAACTCATCCTGAGGAGGTATCCACCTTCCCACCCTTTGAACCTTCTTCATAGCCCATCTACCTCTTCTGACACAAGCGGAGGCGAGAGACAACTCCTGCAAACCAAACCTACTCAAAATATCTGCCTCGTCTTTACCCAGAGGAAATTCACCTCACATCTAGCTTCCACTGTCTCCCAGATCATAACAATGATTCTATTCCACACTTGTTGAACTACCAATCTAACCTCACCAAAGATCCTCCTTTTCCTCTCAAGCCAGATTTGCCACAGAATAAAAATGGGCCCAATATACCAGACAGTCTAGAGGAAGGAGGACAAGATAGGAGGTCTGCCCAAGCTGCTCTAGAATTCCACTAGAGAATCCACGTGAACACAAGGGTGCTTCCACACACCCCACCAATAGAGCCCAATAAGCATAGAGAAGGGACATCTGAAGAACAGGTGTGAGGAATCTTCTTCCCCATTACCACACAAAACACAAATAGAAGGCCCCAATAATCCCTGCTTGCGGATGTTGTCCTAAGTTAAGCTTCTATTAAAAGCCAAAGTCCAAGTAAAGTAGTTACACTTCGGCCAAGAAAAAATATTCCACACCTGTTTCCACCAGTGCACCTCTCTTCCCTCCAGTCTTCAGTTCAACAGTTCTCGGTATCCACTAGCCACAATAAAGATGCCCTTAGGATTTTGATACCAAGTAATCCCATCCCTACCCTTGAGGGAACTACAGTGTCTACTCACCAGAGTGCCATGTAACTCTTCACACTCTTCCTCCAACCCAACAACTTGCCACTCATTAGGAGCCTTCCATCGCTCCAAATCTAGCTACCCACACCTATAAACAACCTTGAAGTCACTCACCCTTGACCACCCTACCTCCAAAAACCTCAGGCACAGATTCCCAAGGTTAGGAAACTGGTCAAGGATGGGGGGGTATCCATCCCAAGAGTTGTTCCAGAAAAAGACCTCTTCCCCCCTCCTGCAAATCCAAAAGAGTCATGCCTTAATGAGAGAAGCCCCCCTCTTGAGAGTATACCAGATCATTGAACCTTTTCCCTCAAGCGGATATCTAGGGATTTCCTCCATCTGGATCCTCTGCATATATTTGTTGGCCAAAATCCTAGCCCAGCCTCGATCCTGCTCAACACACCACCTCCAGTACAATTTAGTCACCAGAGCTTCCCTAAATAAAATAGACTGCCTTAAACCAAGCCCCCCCGACTGCTTCGGGCTACACACCAAGTCCCAATTGACAAGACTCCATTTGGAAGAGGATAGATTGCCTGCCCATAAGAATTGCCTGGCCAGCGAGTCCAAACCCTTCAAGAACCACTTAGGAGCCACCTGAAGCATACATCGATAAATAGGAAGAGCCTGAACCATTGACCGAATCAGTTGAACCCTCCCAACAAAGGATAACCACCTGTGAGTCCAGTGTGTAACCTTCAGGCGAAATTTATCCAAGATACCCTGCTATGACTCCCTAGGAGGGTTACCAGGAGAAATACAGATACCCAAATAAGTCAAGGGTAGAGAGCCAACTTGGAATCTCAAGATAAGAGAAATCCTCCTTTAAATATTCCCAGGAGTGTTGAAAAGAGGATAGAAGATTTATCCTCATTGATCATCTATCCTGAAGCGGCAAGATAAACATCCAAAACCTTATGCAGATTAGTAGCTTCTCTAATCCGAGCAAGTCCCATAAGGGTCGTGTCATCAACAAACTGCAAATGAGACTGTGGTTGCAAGTCATTACCCCAACTCCAGCCCTAAAGAATACCTAGACCCACATTATACTTAATCAGCCTCCCCAAACCCTCAACTAGAAGAATAAATAAATAAGGGGAGAGGGGGTCCCCCTGGCGAAGACTCCTAGAAGCACCAAACAGCTCAGTATGATCTCCATTGATTAGCATAGAGAAAGAAGTAGACATAACACAACTCATAACCCATTGGATCCATTCATCAGCAAAGCCAAAAGCCCTAAGGATATTTTGGAGGAAGGACCATCGAACTCTATCATAAGCCTTAGCCATATCCAGCTTGATAAACATAGCTTTTTCCTTGGAGGTTGCCATAGAATGAATGGTCTCTGTAGCAATGACCACACCATCCAAAATTTGGCGTCCTTCCACAAACCCACTCTGCTCCTCAGAAATTACATCCCCCAAACACTTCTTCAACCTATCTGCTATCAGCTTAGAGATGATCTTATAAATCACATTGCAAAGAGATATAGGGCGGAATTGACCTAGCCTGTCAGCCCCATCACACTTGGGGATTAGAGCAATGAAGGTTGCATTCAAAGCCTGAAGCATCTGCTTATTCCTTGAGACTCCTGGACTACTTCCAATAAGTCCAGTTTGATAATATCCCAGAACTCTTGAAAGAATTCAACTGGGAACCCATCGAGTCTAGGAGCTTTTCCTTTCCTCATGTGAAAAATAATTCTCTCAAGTTCTTCCAACAAAATAGGACCCAAAATTTTCTCATTCATCTCCATGGTGACAAGAGAAGTAATGCAAGCAAGAATTTGATTCTCCTCCAATGATTCCCCTTGAGAGTCTTCATTGAAGAGGGACCAGAAATACTGTAACGACTCCCTAGAGATCTCCTACAAGGATAAACACTGTTCACCTCTATCATTGACCAGAACTGGGATGGAATTTCCATGTCTTCTTGCTTTCACTGAGTTGAAGAAGAAAGTAGTGTTCTTATCCCCCGCCTAAAGCCAATCAATACAAGCTCTTTGTTTCTAGTATATTTCTTCCCTAAGCTCCCACTCCTCTACAACCTTGACAACCATGTCTTCCTCCCTAAGCAAGGACTCTCACAAACCATGCTCTCTAATTTCACTAGTGATGTCATTCAACATTATTTGAGCAGCTTTCTTAGCCTGAAAAAATATTCCTGAAACCCTGGCAGTTCCACTGTTTAAGCTGGAACTTAACAAATTGCAACTACTTGGCAAAAGTGTACATAGCAGTACCGAAGGCCGGCCTCCCTTTCCTCCACCACTCCGCTATAAGAGCCTACAAAGTAGGATTCCAAAGCCACATAAGTTGGAATTTGAATGAAGGAAAGCAAGTGACCCGAGCCGAAGAAGAAACTAGCTTAATGGGCTAGTGGTTTGACCCTCTCCATTCAAGAATCTCAGAACTTGTGGTCCACCCCCCACCAATCCAAAAACTAGAAACCAGAAAATGATCCAACCTCTCCGCAATCCAATACTCCCCCACCCTCCTATTGTTCCAAGTGAACAAAACATTACCAAGCTTAATGTCAACAAGATGCAATGATGATATAGTATCCTGAAAAAGAATAGAAGAAGGTTCCAAACGCATAACACCCCCCTTCTTCTCACTCAACTCAAGGATGGCATTGAAATCTCCCGCCATAATCTAAGGATGAAAAGGAACCAGCCTTCTCATACAAGAAATATGAGACCATAAGTTCTGCTTACCTTGAAGATCAGTAGGGGCATAGATGTTAGAAAACAAGATTAATTCCCTAGACAAAGAGACTAGAGACAATCCCAAATAACGAAGATCTGGAGGCAACCCACCAGACAGGGTGAAACCTTAAAGGGTTCCAAAG
Organism: Cryptomeria japonica; assembly: GCF_030272615.1. Classification (NCBI taxonomy): domain Eukaryota; kingdom Viridiplantae; phylum Streptophyta; class Pinopsida; order Cupressales; family Cupressaceae; genus Cryptomeria; species Cryptomeria japonica. The sequence goes on along the minus strand of NC_081408.1, from coordinate 456,322,878 downwards.
ATAGGCCACCCCTCCAGAGGATCTAGCTTCCCCAATACATTGACACTCACCTCATCCCCACAACTTTGACACTAGACCCATCATACTCCACTAAAATTTTAGTTTCTTGCAAGAATAGGACATCAGGTGAATGATTCCTAATCAATTCCCAAACAACTTTTTGTCTAGGGCCACTGTTCAAGCCCCTCACATTCCATGAAAGCACAATCATTTTGGAGGATTGGAAAAGTGAGAATCCAGAGTCTTTACTGACCCTGACTCAACCAAATTCTCTCCCATCACTTTGATCTTATCCAAATCCTTCTTTCTGCCAACCTTTGAGTTCTTCTCCGAAGCTCTTTTCTTAATATCTTTCTGATGAAGACCTAGGTGAATGGAGGACTTATTACTTTTACCCCCAGTCGAATCCCATTTCAGAGCTATCGAAGAACCCTCCCCTCCAACCAAATTCACTTCCAAACTAGAAGTGAGTCCCAACTGGACCCCTACTATCTGATCCATCTCCATATGTTGGCTTCCAACCACTTGCAGAGCCTGGGAAGGGTCCTCAAACACTCTTTCTAGAGCCCCCCCAAAGCACCTTGGTCCAAAGGGGTTAACCCCGGGTTCACCTCTTGTTGGCTAAGGTTATCCAAGGCCTCAAATCTATTAAAGGTATCCTCCTCCTGTCTCTCTTGTAAGGGCCTCTTTTGTCCTCAATTCATGTTCCTTGTCTTAACTGAGACAAAACCATCAGCACCCGCACCCTTGACTGTCGTAGCAACTTTTCCTTTATCAGCCCCGTCTAGGCTGTGGGCCGACATCTAAGGTTGGCGTTCCACTGGTTTATATCTAGGGCACTTGCATTGTAAATGCCCATACTCATGACACAGACGACACCAAAATGGTAAAGTCTCATAATCTAACTATTGAACCCAAGAATAAGAGCCCACACACATATTTATAGCATCTGGTATAGGTTTACTAAGATCAATTTCAACACAGATACGCACAAAGGTCATTACCTTTCTCCCTAGGGTTTGTGTTGAAGATCCCATTGGCTTCCCAAGCAGTACAACAAGCATCCGGAGCAAATCCTCTCGGGAACATTCCACTGGAAAGCGTGGTAAATGAACCCATACTAGAACCCTATTCGAGAGCTCCTCTAAAGGGTTAAACCCTGCATGCCAAGGTTTGATGAACAACCCCACCTGGTTGTAAAAATACGGACCTCCTTCAAAAACCCTATTGTGATCCTCCATGCAGTTGAAGGTAACCATAAAGTAGTTGTTTGTTAGCATCACAATCTCCATTTCCCCTTCCGGAGCCCAAGTCCTCTACGCCCATTTTTCCAAAAACTGCAAGGAAACCCTCATTCCCAAAAACTTGCAATATAGAGAGTGTTTTGAAAAGTACTCAACATCTTCAGCTATCATCTCTGGAGGAATAACCAGCCTCAACCTCTCACTACATCTCTCCAAGCAACCATTAACCTTCATAATGAGAGAGCTACCAGCACTACCAGACCCCAAATCTGAGGAAAAAATATTATTGTTAAAATTCTTCATGCTCTAGGATGGGGGTTTTGAGCCCATCACAACACGGAAATCCATGGCGAGTAGTACCTTCGAGGCCTCACCGCAAATACTCTACATTAGATCTCAAGAAGGAAGGAACCCACACCCAAAGGGGCCCGCTAGAATGTACAACACCCAAGACCCCACCCCTCCCAAGCACCACCGGGATGGAGATTCAATCGAGGCCCCCAGCCCCATTGGAAGCCCCCAGCCCCATTGGAAACCCTCGGCCTGTAGAAAAAATAAAAAATCCCCAGCCGCGTAGCCTACACCCTCCCGCAGACCACCGCACGACTCCCCACTCCCTCAACTACTCCCTACTTTGCACAGTCCTCCAATGCCCACCCCTGACACCCTGCATGTATGATTGATCACAAGCTAGGGCATTGGTGCCCTAGCTCAGCCCTCTGCAATCTCCCGCCCGCTCGACGCCATCTCTCCATTAGGGATCAAATTTACTTTTTTTTTTACTATTAATATAATTATTATTAGATTAGAAAATAAATATTAATATAAATAATATATAATCTAATTAACTTAATACTTTTATATATTTATTTTGATCGGTAAAAGGCCGAAGCCTAACTTTTTTTATTAATTAAAGAAAATGATTACATACTCCATTCAGTGTGGGCACCGATAGGAAAGAATGGAGGAAGAAAACCTCTGGTCTCACCCAGATCCCTTAGAGGATCGAAATTACACTTCAACAAGAATGAGAACAAGATACAATAGTCCTTGGGAAAATCCCAACAGGCTGAGCTATATGATAGAGAGATATCATTCTAAAATTTTGAAATTTTGAAAGAACTGCTTATTCCGAAAAAAGATGTCTGCATCACCCTTTATTGCTTGGATCTAGTCTCTCGGAAGAGGTTACCGAATGATCTCTTGTGCTACAAAAGATCTTATGGCCAAGATCAATGTTAGGAAATACACTACAGAGCTTAAATGAGAGAACAATGTCAAGAGACTCCCTGAATGAATAATAGGTCCAGAACCCTAAAAAGGAAGGCCCTGCAAGGCTAATCGTGACCCAACCTGCATAAAACCTTCAGACTTATCCTACATCAATCACTCCAAGAGATGTTAGCCCAAAAAACCACACAACTAGTGGTTCCAAACCTTCATAATTAATTTACAACATCCTTAGAGACTATAAGTAATGTTAAGAGTTTTTGAAGCCCAAATCATAGAATAGCAATATCATAGCATTATATTGGGAGATAGAGCCATTCAAAAAAGATGATAAGACCAAATCTTATCAAAGTTAGATCTTTTCTCCCCACCTTTCAAACACAGACAAACATCCTACGGAAGAGAGGAGGAAGAAGGAGAAAACCTTGAATCGAATTACAGAAAGAAGCTTGCATAATCAACATAGAAGCTTACAGATGAAGTAAGACAACCACCATCCATCATCATTCAAAAGAAAGCAAAGGCCAAAAACTGCTTAAACAAAACCAGACAGATATCACTATACATCTTAGAACAGAAATTTTACTTTTTTATACCCATATATATATATATATATATATAAACAGCTAGAAAATAAGATAGCAACTAATTAAAAGCTTGGAACAAACTGAAACGTGTTTCCAGTCAAAAAGGCCATCAGTTCACACAAGATAAATAAATACTACCAAAGTAAAGATGATAAGCTTAATATACTTAATCCATAAACACTTTCAAAAATCTAAGTCCAAGTTGCGAAGGGATGATCCATCTTAAGGGATAGAAGCAAAACAAAATTTAGAGTAAAAAATCCCACTTAATAGCCTTATGTCTAATGATAGATTTGAACTAATGTAGATCAAAAAACAAACTATATACACTTCAGAGTCATAAAGAGGCAGGAACCTTGAAATCATAATGGACCCCTCTAACCAGCCCAACATCTCCTTACCCGCTCTTGGGGAGCCCTTTTTATAGAGTTGGCTGGAAAATTAGTAAGGAAGGAAGTAGGGGATGGAGGGATTTCCACATCGTTCAGAACCACTTCAATATTCTTTGCTTCTAGATAGTTAGCCAACCACCTATTGTACGTCGGTTTCCTAACCCGCAGAAGCCACATAAGGAAGAAGAGATTCCTTCGCCTAATTCGGTTTTAGGCTTCAAAGGCTATCAGATCCTCAATTGACAAAATTGGGTATCTGGGCACCCGGTTATTCATCCTGATGAGAATATCATAGTCATGAGGCTTCAGAGCAGAGAGCTCCTTGTCAATATTAACCACCACCCGATCCAATTCTCCAAGCAGTTCCTTCTTGAAAACTTTTTTACAAAGTTTCATTACCACATTCCTGTCATTCTCAAAATGCATAGCCACTACCAAGAACATTGCGGAAATGTTTGAATTGGCTTTGGTGTAGTCTTCATTCATAATATAATCATTTTCGAGGATTTTCATGACTTCCTTGATGACCAGGGGGTTCGGAAAAACCAAGATGCCTTTCAATCTCTCCTCCTTAATTTCTCCTACAAAAGCTATTTGTCGCTTGAGCCCAAGCAAGTAAAAACCTAAGTAGAACTAGTATTAAAAGGCATCATGAAATACAACTCATCTTTCCTGAGAGGGACGATAGACACTAATGGATAACAAGAATCGAAGGGCCAAGATGCAATTGAAACAATCTCCTGGATCAAGGTAATTAATACGACTGCCTCTACATGAACGGGCTGCTAAGGAATTGCTGGATATCATGGTAAGGGAAGTCACATCAACACCACAAGAATGTCGTCAAGTTGGTACTAATCAAGGGGAGTTGCTGACAGAAGATGTCCCAAAAAAGTATCGGTTGCCTCTAAAATATGGCTAAAAGCCATATATAAATATGGTCTAAATTGTAGCTATAAAAACATATAGAATATAAAATGAATTCATTCTAACTCTTAAAGCACCATAATCACCTATTCCTATTGGTGTACGATATATCCATATAAATATTAATATATATACATCCATGCATATATATATCTATAATTATTTATATATATGCATGTCTATATAAATATGCATATGTATACCAATAGAAGTAAAATTTTATAAGGCTCTAAGAGGAGATCTAAAGAAGATTCATGAAAATAAGCTTTCTACGAAAAAAGACCAGAGAACCATAAATATATTCTGAGAGCTTAGAGACAGGCTCACTAAACTTCCCCAACTTAGAGAGATGATAGGAACACTTCCTTCCATCTTCGATCTAGGATTAGCCCCCAAAGGTAGCAGAGACTCACCTCCTTCAGAAGAAGGGGAAGTCAGGGTGAGAAAGACCAGAAGCCTGGGATAACCTTCCAGTTAGCTAAAACAGAGGAGGAGGGCTCCCTCCTAACTAATGAATTGCCCATCAGCTCCTACATTAGCTAATTCATCCGCCCTAGAGTTTCCTTCTCTATAGATATGATTGAAGGTCATTTTCTTGAAATCTTTAAGGAGACCAAGAGCTCTAGACAAGAGCGCATTCAGCTTCTAATCATGCAGAGAACCTTTTCTAAGGCCATTGATAATAATGGCTGAGTCTCCTTCAATGGCTAGTTTGCGAATACCCCTATTTTGACAAAGAAGGAGACCTTCAATTAGGGCTAAGATTTCAGCCTTGTTATTGGATTCAAACCCTATAGGTTTTTCTAGCCTAGCCAAGTCCCTCCCACCCTCATCATGCAGACAACATCCGATACCTACAGGACCTGGGTTCCCTCGGGAAGCTCCATCAAAGTTTAGCTTGACCCAACTCCTTTTAGGGGCTCTCCACGTGCAGGCCTTTCTCAGCTCCTGTTTGTTAGAGTTGACATCTCCAACAAAGGGAGGGATCCTCAAACCAAACCGTTGCCCCCTCATCTTCTCATCCCAGTAGGTCATCTCAGAGAGAGCACTAGGAAATTTAGAAGTTCTACCATTTAGAGTCTCCACAATTGAGGCTTCTATTTTATTCACCAGAAGGGTCCACTCCATCTTCTCTTCCTTAAAGAGTCTCCTATTGCATTCCTTCTAGAGTTCCTAGATAACCAAAGAAGGGGCCAGGTTCCAAAGCCCACCATATAGGGAGTTCTTGAAAAGGATTGGCTATGCCTGAAACATCCCAAGGATGGAATTGGGAAAGGTAGAGTGCCACCCTAATTTGTTGCACAACCAAAGCCAACACTTGGAGGCATAATTACAATTGAGAAGGATGCGGTCTTTATCTTCTTTAGCCTCTTCACATAAAGGACATCTACTAGGGCCTTCATAGCCCATCTTTCTGAATCTATCTGCTGTTAAAATCTTATTCTAGAGAGAAAGTCATGAGAACAAACCTGCCTTTAGTAAACACATCTTATCCCAACATAAGGCTGAAGGGACATAAGTGGAAGAGGAGAGTTGCTGACTTGAGAGGAGATTATAACCATCTTTTGAGGTATATTCTCCCAATTTCAACCCATCCTAGATAAGAGTATCTGACCCTAAGTTGAAAGTGACCATCCTCTTACTGAGGATATCTTAAAGAAACAATTTCTCCCTTGTAGGGATGTCCACCTAATCAAGGGATCTCCAAGACCATCCCTTGGCTAAGTCTCCCTCAGAAGGCGTGATGTAATCCTTAACATGCCTACCCCAAACCGATTCTAACACTACTCTCGATGATTCCAGGTTAACTTTTTGTTGAAGGATTGGGAAACCTCCCCAAGAGTCGGACTAGAAAAGGGCTTCATCACCCTTGCCTAGATTTCATGATAATTTGTCTAAGATGATTTTCCTACAATCCAACATAAAGTTCCAAATACGTGAGCCTCTTGGGGGGGAGGAGTCCCTGAAGAGGCTCATGTGGTCCTTGCCTCAGAGATATTTATGGTAAACGATTTGGGCCCACTTAAGATGAGGATATCTAAACATTCTCCATACTAATTTGGCCCCTAATGCCCTACTCTAAACCTTAATATTCTTAATCCCAATACCCCCTGCCGACTTGGGCATACAGATCTTATCCCTAGCCATAAGGGAGATCCGTTTCTTCTCTTCCGCCCCTTGCCAAAAGAAAGATCTTAGATGTATGTTTAGCATTTCCTTTTTGGACTAGGGCAGGTTAAAACATGATAGCTGATAGATGGGCATGGCAGCCAAAACCAATTTGACAAGAGTAGCTCTACCCGTAGAGGATAGCCACTTACCCTTCCAGGTTGCTACCCTGCTTCTAATCTTATCTAGTACTCCATCCCATAGATTTGACAACCCAGAGCCCTTATCCAAGGGTAAACCTAGATACTTACAAGGGAGACTTCCTAGGTTAAAATTCAAAATGCCACAGATATCTTTTTGTAACCTTAACTTAGTGTTGAAAAGAAGACTTCCGATTTAGCTGGATTGATTTCCTAACTTGAGGCCTTAGAGTAAGAGTCCAATATTTTCTTAAAAGCCCATGCCTCACCTAGATCACTAAGCCCATATAGCATAGTGTCATCCACAAATTGTTGATGCGTTATAGGGTCAAGGATGCTGGTAATTCTAATTCCCTCAATCGGACTGCTCTCCCTAGCTCTAGAAATTGATCTCTCTAAGGATTTTGCCATAATAATGAATAGAAAAGGGGATAAAGGATTTCCCTACCTCAAACCCTTAGAGGAGATTAAAAAACCTTCAGGAATACCAATGACCAGCTCTGAGAATTTAGGCATAGAGATACATTCAAAAATCAAGTTAATCCAGGCTGAGGGGAATCCAAAAGCTTCTAAGCATCTACATAGAAATCTCCAATTCACCTTGTCATATGCTTTCCTAATGTCTAACTTTAAGAGCATACTAGGAGTTCCATTCTTCTGGACAGAGTGGATAGCATCCTGAGCTATAATAACCCCATCGTAAATAGATCTTCTTGGAACAAAACCTGTATGTTCCTCATTGATCAACAGGGGAAGGAGTTTTTGAAGCCTATTAGCTAAAGTTTTAGAAAAAATCTTATAGATAGTGTTGCACAAGGCTATGGGTCGAAACTCATAAAAACGCTCAGGTTTATCCTTTTTTGGGATAAGGGCCAAAAAGGTGTTATTGATTTCCTTGAGGATATTACTTGAGTTCCTCATCCCTTCAAGAGCTGTCATCACTTCCTCACCTAAGAAGGGCCAAATTTTTTGAAAGAAACTAATCGGAAAGCCATCGGACCCAGGGGATTTGTTTGGGCTCATCTGCATAAGAGTTGCTTCTACTTCTACTAAAGAAAATTTAGCTTTCAGTGAATCAGTTTGGTCCTTACTTAAAAGCTTTGGGATACACTTAATAAATTTGTCCTAAATAGAGCCATGGGGGCTCTAATCAGAGTTGAGAATAAGAGAAAAGAAATCTACAACCTCCTTCACAATGAATTTAGGGTTAGCCACCTTAGAGCCATCACTCAACTTAATCTCGGAGATATGGTTAATGACTCTTCTCATCCTCACACTATTGTGGAAGAATTTGGTGTTCTTGTCACCCTCCTCCAACCAAGTCTCTCTAGATTTTTGTTTCCAAAAGACTTCTTCTTTGGCAAGAATAGATTCATGATCCACAAGGAGTTTCTTTTCTCTCAGAAGTAGGGCCTCATCCATCCCATGTCTCATCACTTTCTCATTAACTTCTGCCAACTCAGCTTTCACTTGGGCCTTATTGTCAAAAATATTGCCAAAGTGCTCCTTATTCCAATGGATGAGATTTTGCTTAATAATCTTAAGTTTGTTAACAACCCTAAAGATCCTAGACCCAAAGACCTTGCCCATATTCCACCATTCATTAAGAAGCTTAAGGATATTGTCATCCTTTAGCCACATATTCTCGAATTTAAAAGGGCATCTTTTTGGGCCAACCTCGCCCTGAATGCCAAGTTGAATAGGGAAGTGATCTGGTCCTAAGAAAGGTAGAATAGAGGCCTCCAAGGTATAGGGAAAGTTGATAAGACTACCCAATACAAGGAATCTATCGAGTTTGTCTGCAATGTTGCTAAAACCTAACCTTCGGTTATTCCAGGTAAAGGCTTCCTTTACCATATTGATCTCTATCATGCCACAATGATGGATCCAATCTCCAAAGTCAAGAGAAGCACAAGAATTTTCACCTAAACCTCCTCGCTTCTCATGATGATGCAAAATTGCATTAAAGTCCCCTCCTAAAATGCATAATTGATTAAGGGTGCCCGTGAAATTCTCAATTTCCTCCCATGCTCTCTTTTTATCCTCATTAAGGATTGGTCCATACACATTAATAAATACAAAGTCAAGATCATTTTTTCAGGCTGGTAACCCTCCCACTCATCTAATTGTTGTGTGACTCCATAAGTGAGAAGAGGATATTTCGTGGGTCGCATATAATGGCAATTCCTCCAGAGGTCCCATTGGTTGGAGCCCCTCTAATCTATCTCAAGCCTAATCGCTTGCCGAAGGAGGCTAAATCCTCATTCACTAATTTGGTCTCATGTAATAGAGCTAATTCTGGACTGTAAGAGGATAGGCATCGCTTGACAATCCTTTGTTTGTTAGGGGCATTTAAGCCCCTAACATTCCATGAAACTACTTTCATGATGCCATGGGAAGGAACATCCCCTTCCCTGCATGAAACATGTCTAATAGTTTAACCTGACCTTCCGGAGTACCATCATTAGCTCTTAGCTCCGATAAGGATTTCCTGCCTCTCTTTTTGTAGAGCTTGGCACAATCCAGATTAGATTTGTCATATGTTTAGAGTTCGACACCCAAGGTTTCGTGTTCCTTGTTGTCTAAATCTAAAAAAAGTTCCTCCATGTCTGAGACCACAAGAGGGGGGAGAAGCCCAAAATATCTTTACTAAGCATTTTTTTCTGAAGATCGAGCTCATCCTTGGATATTATTTCATCCAATAGTTTCTACATAATTTCCTTAGTAACTGAGCCACATAAATAGTCTATAATGCAATTAACCTCTTCCTCTTTGTGGGCTTGATCTTCCTCTTGATCAACCCTTTCCGATCTAATAGGGCCTTCCCTCAGATGGGGAGAACCATTAGAGTTGCTCCAACCATCTAGACTAGTAATCTGATTAGAGGAAGGGCTTCCTTCTCCCCACCCTTCCCATCCTTAGAAACCAGAGAAAGTTCTCCCTTCTTGACAAGGGGTATCTCTGGATAGGCAGTCCTGCCTAGCTTATCCAACGACAATTTCTCAAGGGTGTGAAGAGAAAAGGGGATCAACCGATCATCCCTGCTCGGGTCTGCTATAATTTCCCCCTCTTCTACCTCCTCAGGTTTCCTAGTCGGCAAAGAGACTTCCTTGATCACAAACCCTCCTTGCTCCATATTGAAACTAATGTCTACCTCAGGAACCATTCTAGGTTTTGATTGAGAGGAGGGGAATTATAAGATTGAATCAAGAGTAGGGTCTAAATCCAAAAACCCTTTATAAAATTCAGGGTAGATGAGGAAAGACGACACCCTAGTTCTAATTTCAATGGGCCTTAAAGATTTAACACTAATATCCATATTAATTATCATTACACAATTCAAATACTTCCTATTTTTATCACTAATCTCTACAAATTTACCCAAGTGATTACCTATTTTCATGATAATTTCTATGTCCATTAATTCTACTGGTAGGTTAGGGATCATAACTGGTCTATCTACCTTAAAATATTTTAGGTTGTTTGGGTTAAAATCTGATTGCCATTCTAGAAAAATAAAATCAAAACCTTTGAAAGTTGGAGATTTACCTGTTAAGAATTCATCCTTATGCCTCGAGTTTCCACAATCAATATACAAAAAAACCCTCAGTCAAGATATCTATACTTAATATCCATTTGAAGGAGGACTTGAACCAGTCTGCAATAGCCTCTGATGGAATTCCAAGTCCCAGCCATCTAGCGAAAAACCCCATAAGCCTTGCAATATTGTTGAATCCTCTTAACCAAATTGTCATTAATCTCTAAAATATTTGCCAGATCTAAATTAGGGCTCATATTTGTGACCGGCTCATCCCCTAAGGGTTTAGGAGGCATAAAAAATTTCTTGCCCTTACCCTCAAAAGCCCTAGGTCTGGTTTGAATACCAACCGCCCTTCTGTGATTCTTATTTCCTCTACTTCTAACATTATCTGAATGAGATCTGACCTGGGGAGCTGGTTTTAGGAAACCTTCCTCAAGATTCTGCAAATGGTTAAACCTATTGGAGATGACTGGCGTAGTGCCTCCTTGGTAGCTGTTGTTCATTTTAGTCTACTCACCAATTCCAGCCATAAGAGGGTTTTTCATAGCTGCCATGCGAAACCTCCTAGGCTTCACCACTTGCCATTCCAAATTAGCCTAAGGTTGGGGAGCCCTATTCCTCGGGTTGCAGACCATGGGCGCATATTTGGTTCATTCGAAAAACCACCTCTGTTGAACAAGGTCTGGAGATTTCCGCATAGGAAATCGCAATGACAAATTCGCTCGGTTCATTCAATTCATTTTTTTTCTCAATTGACAACTTAATACTTTTATTATAGTATAAATGTATTAAAATAATTTTATATATAAATAAAATAAAATTTAATTAAAAAATTATAAATATTATAATAATATGAAAGTGCATTTAAAAATTAAAAAATTAAAATAAAATAAATTTAAAACAAATAAAAATTAATAAGCTTGAATTTTTGACACCTTTAAAAACATACGAAAATAGTAAATGGAAGGTAAGAATTATCCAAATGCAAAAGTAGACCCATTGGAATCTGTGTAACACAATAGTAAACACATTTAATTTTTTAAAAGTAAATACATTGGGGTTAGGTTAGGTAATCCAACGCAAATTCTAGAACCTCGAAGATTCATTCATTTCTATTTTTCTATGTCATATTTTTGTTATGTGACATTTTACTTGAAAGAAGAATCTAATAATCATTAATTCACTCATGTGAAAAGTCATGAATGAAAATCAAATGCAGACAAAGAATGAAGCGGAAAACTAAAAAAAATAGATGTCAAAATGACAAAAGCTATGAACAAACAAGATATGTTTTATCGTCTTGCACACCTCTACTAATTTTTTGGTCGTCAGATGTTCAAGTGAAAGTTTTCTTTGTCATAGGGAACACCTTTGATGTAATAAATCCTTTTTATAATTTAGTTTTATAGGTCAATTTCTAATGATCCACATATAAATTAAGGTTCTAGTTTATCATAATAGAATCTAGAACCCATAACATGTTGTTTTAAGTTATCTAGAAAATATTTATAGTTTAATTCAATTAATTTCAAAAAATTGTAATGTATTGTTATATCATATTCTTATATAAAATAATACCTTTTAATAATCATCAATCTTATACTATTCTAATACAAAAATATTTCATGATCATTATCAAGTCTAATCAACTAGATTTCTTAAATACAACAATAGTATAAAGTTACGGGAATAAAACACCGGATTGGAACGATGAGTGGTTTACACCAAATCATAGGTATTAAATACCTAATTAGCCAATAGGCTTATTGTGTGGGGTTTTCAAGAAAACTTGTCTCACGGTGGTTTACAATTTTCAGGTAAACTAGAATACAACATGAAGTCAAAAAATGGAATTTGTTCATTTAATTCATGTGCGCTACTCTACAACCTGGCATGAGTAAATGCATATCATATGTAGAAATGAAATTTGATTTACTTTGATTTTTTTTAGATATTCGATGAATATTACTATATACAATGTCACGTCTAGATGCAATCAGTGATTAATATGATATGGTAAATCAATTCCAGATTGATTCATTAAATGCAAATCAATTTGGTGTGCATATTTGATTTGTGTTGATCTTTCATAGATCTTTTATTTACCTTAAACCACCCATTTGCATTGCTGCCTCTAAAATTTAGCAGCCTACAGTACCTATAAGTATATTGCAGAAATTTAGATAGATTGCACAAATTATGCACACCAACAGGAAGATTTTCTCTGATCAAGGTCATTGTTTAAGCATTTATCCATTGTTGTGTTTTCCTTTTATTAGACTATTGGTTTTACATTTGCTTTACTACTCATGAGTTGATTTATACATTATTACTATTGAAATCGTATTAGCTAGATTTTATGTGGATAGAGAACTCGGCAGCCCTTTTTTGGGGTTTTTTAATTTCTTCAAGGGAACTGGAAGTCAAATTTTGAGGGATAGAAAATTTCAATGGGGCTCACTTAGGATGTGTTTTGATGCAAGACAATGTCACTAACTCTTACCAAACATACAGAGTAATTTAGCAGCAACACTATTTCGTTGTCCAATCCTAACAATTTTTATTGAATATAACTTCTTTATTTGAAAATTCTTTCGAACTTTATTGTTGTTATAGGAAATCACTCTACTCTTTTGGCATTCAATTTCTATGGCGAATTGGTGACCATTTTATGCTCTGTTACATCTACCTTCACACGTCACCTTCCTTATGCATTGTATTCCATTTACAGCCCCACACAACAGCTACTCCACTCTAGATTCATTGATGCACCAATTACTACTGTCTCCATCAGCGACAACCCTATTTTTTCCTATGCCCAAATCTATGTATTGCTTGTTTGTTACTATAAGCCTGACCTTGATTTGTTTCTTATTTTTTATTGTCTTCCTTCATAGAGAAAATCTTTTCACTACACAAGTGCCACTCATAAATCATTTCTTTCTGTAGTACCCCTTCTCAATCAGACTCTTTTTGGTCTTATGTTTGACTTCAGTTGACTATTTAGTTGATACATTACTGCTATACTTTATTCATACTTATTCAATGTTATTTCCTACTTTAACTGGATATGTGGTGTATGCTTTCATGCAGTATTTTAGTACTTATGATTAATGTCATTTTTATGGATTATTGTCATGACTGACACTTTTACTTTATATGTGTGATGTGTTATTTATATGTTGCATGTTTGCAAGTGTATGGGATGCGAGGGGATGATTTTCTTTCACTCTCTAGTGAGATAGGGAACGTCACGATTCTCCTTCATCAGTGTGCATGTCGTGTATATTTATATATTTGTCTATATGCATGTGTGGTTAGTTGTTCCAGGACATTGCAGGTACAAGTCCCAGGTAGGTACGAAGTATCGACTCCACCTAGTTTCACAGGTCTGAGCGCACCTTATTTGTTTGATGGGAGTGGAGGAGATAGTGGTTGGACCCTAACTTGACTCATAGTCACACTCATGTGAGTGTTGTCAGTCAGTCATCTTTCCCGTTTGATCGGTATGTGAGTCATAGTGCTTTAGTATCTTTGCTTTGTGAGTCATCGTTTGATCATTCCTTGTTTTGCGTGCTTTTGATTATTTAAATGGTTGTTAAATTGAGTGAATGATGCTATTTTTGTGTTGGCGTGCTAGAGTAATTGATTTAATTAAATAGATGAAGTTGCTAGAATTAAATGGTAAAATTTGCTTAATATATATTGTGTTAAGTTGTATTAAAATATTAGATAAATAAGCAAGTATATTCTTTTCTATTTAAATTTCAAATACCATGTTGAGTTAAAGTCTCTTAGAAAATAGAAAATGTAAAATAAATAAAAGCTTTTCCTCTCTTACCTTTATATTTTACTTTTGGGTTTGTTTATTTGTTGAAAAAGAAATATTCATGGGAAAAAGGTAAATCAGATTTCCTTATTTTTTTAATAGCTTTATTTTGTTTGGTTGGGGAAAAACTTTTCAACCTAAAAGTTTAGGTTGAAATGTTTTTTAATATATGGCCTATGAGTTCACGGGAAGGGAAGGAATTATTTTTGGAAGGCAAAATTGAAAATCCATTTGGAAGAAAGAACTGGGATTGAGAAATTTGGTTGCAAGGTTGAAGCTCTTCCACAAATTACTTCCTGGATAGCTTTGCAGGTTGAATAGTCTCTGCTTTTGTTTTAATAAAAAATTTAGAATGCTTCTTCTTCTTCATGTGTGTTGTTTTTGAAATTTTTGAAATATGGCTGGAAGTTGATTTGGGATTTGGAGTAGTTGTTATGGTATACAATGAAATTTCGGTTTAATATTGTTTTTTGAAAGCTTCTCCAATCTCCTTCCTTGTTGTATGTTTATATTTCATGCTTAAAATTTAGTTTGTAATCATTTCCTCCATTTGTGTAATATGGATGGAATTGATTTTCTGAGTTGTTTTCAAGTTTTGATTTGTGCGAATTTGGGGGTTATGCCGGCAAAATTTTGCCAAATTTGCTCTTTTTGTGTTTCCAAAGAAATTCTTCCTGGGTGGTATAAAAAAAAATTGAATGAAGAAATTGAATTAAATCTTCTTCTTTCTCTGTTCATTACCATTAATATTCTGCCCAAAATTTTAATTGGGATTTGTCAATCCCTTGAGTTTTCAGTCAATTTGGCTTTATGGAAGAATTTTTTAAAAAAGAATTAGTTTTTACACTCTCTGTTTTGTCACAGAGATTTTTTTAAAAAAGAGGAATTTTTACCAGTAATAATTTATGTTTGTAGTTATAGTTTTTAATAAAAAAATATATAAAAAAAGTATTTAAATTTTTTTATTTTAATATGAGGTTGTGTGGCGGGGAGCTGGGCTCGACCCAACCACGCACTCCAAGCAACAACGTTGCTACTTAATTAATATGTGGTAGCATGTGGCTACAACGGTGGGTCATGGGCCCCACCACAAGGTAAGTTTTTTTATTTTTTAAATTAATTTAATTAATATTTATAATTTAAGTTTTTTTTAATTATTATTTTTTAAATGAAAAAAAATAAATAAAGATTAAATTAATATTTTTAATACAAACTTTTGTATTAAGTAATATTTAGGACAATTAATGTTTATAATTAAATTTATATTTTATTAATTATTAATCATTAATTATTATTATTATTATTATTATTATTATTATTATATATATTTATATTTATATTTATATATATATAGTAGTTTTTATTGATTTATTAATACTGTAATAAAATGGTTTAATTTTTTTTGATCAAATGATGCTTTAGAATATATGAGCTATTTAAATTGGGAGTGTTTGTCCATTTTTCGTTGTGATTTTTACTGTTTCAAAATTAAAAGAGTTAAATGGATTATTATGATTAGTTAGATTTCTAGCCCTATCAGTGCAATGATGACTTGATTTTCTCGTAGTTTTTCGTGGTGATGATTTGTTTAATTTAAACGATGAAAATTGCAAGTATATATGTTGTTCTTTTCAAAGATTGACTGTGTTGGGACTTAGTGAATTTAGCTTTTCTTGCAAGGGGTTTTAATTGGTTGTTATCCCTCGTTCTTGTCAGTCGTCCTGTTTGTGGCGTAATTTGTATCTCTTGACCAAGTAATGTAGTATGACCTTGTTGTCTTAGCCATGTAGTGCTTGTTCCTTATGGTTAGCCAAGGGTTAGAATGTCTTTGTTTTTTGGCCACTTTTTTTTAGATAGTGGTGTTATGTTTGTTTGTTTCACCATAGGGTCCTCGTAGAGTGACCATGTTTGTTAGTGTCCTATGAGAGAGTGGCTTTCGAGTGGGGGGTGCACCCGAAGTGGTTGGCAAGATAACCCCTCAAAAGTCAATTAGTAAGTGATAACCTAATAATTGATTAGGGGGTGGGTAGTTTTAATATTAATTAAGATATTTTACCCCGTGCATGGTTGAGTGCTCGTATAGGCTCAAGATGTAGTGGGAAGGCCTAGAATGGCAAACTGACCACCTTGTCTTCATGAAGGGTTGGTAGGGTCCACATGAGACTTAGATGGAGCCAGGGATTCGAGAAAGGTTACCAGGATAACCCAGGATGGGGGTCGGGACCTATGGAGACCTACCTATGGTAACCATCATAATTCATGTGATGACACTCTCTCTTTAGAGTCACTAGTGTGTGTGTGGTCGAGTCACATGGAGTATTGTGGAGTCATATTGTATTGTTGTCCTTGTTTTGTTTATGCTTGCTTGAGGGTCCTCTGCTATCTCCTAGCACAGAGGGGTGATTCCATTTTGGGATCACATGGTCGGGTGGTAGTGCCACTTCCCATCGGATATTCTTCTTTGTACCTTCATGTGAGGATTGGCTTTGCGGGTGTTCCCATGGTTCGTGATTCATGCTCTATCTCATGTTGGAGATTATTATTTTGAGACCTATGTGGTCAATTGTATCAATAAAATTATGTAACCTTGTAATTGATTTAGATGTTAACTTTGAATGTAATATTGGAAACCATGTATTTTATGGTCAATGTAATCCTAAGTTTTGGATGTTATTTATCAACTTTCTATATGATATGTGTAAAGGCTTTATTTTAAAGGAAATTATATTATTACTCTTTCATTCTTTTAATGGTGTAATTTTTTATTGTATATGATTAGTTATGTTCATGAGTAATGATGGTTAATTGGAATTAATCCTGATTATGGGATTTAACTTTTAGTTTAAATCTTCCACTTGTGTTATTATTGTGCAATGTAGTAATTAATGCACTTGTTGTGATTTATACTTTAAAAAAAATAAATTTCACCCTTAGTTGCCTTGATGTGTGGTTATTCCTTTGGGGTTCCTGGTGGGGCATTACATTTGGTATCAGAGCCCATGTTTCAACACTGGGTACTTTGGTTTATATGGAGCCCTTCCAGCTGGACCTTTTGTGTAGGTCTTAGTGTTTGTGTTTCCCTTGTTATTATCCTTGTCGTAGAACTGAACCTTTTTCTATTTTGCAATCTTAGGTCATGGCTAGGAAAGCCAAGGGAGGTGGCTATGTTGGAGGCCACAATAGAGGCAGAGGTGGGGGACGAGGTCGAGGTTTCGACTGCCATAGTCCTTCACCACCACCCACTCATGCGAGTGCGGATCAGGATCAGTTTGTTCATCAGGATGAGCATCATTCAAGTGAGAAATTTCTCGAAAGAGAAGAGTTGCGATAGATATTTCAGGAGGTTCTAGCCAGACTAGGCCCCAGTCCTGAGGCTGATCAACCCATCCATGCTCAGGTTGGGGAGTCGCATTAGCAGGTTAGAGAGAGAGAGAGAGAGAGAGAGACAGAGAGAGAGAGACAGAGACAGAGAGACAGAGAGAGAGACAGAGACAAAGACAGAGACAAAGACAAATAGAGACAGAAAGAGAGAGAGAGGTCTCCCAAAAGGAGAGAGGTCCCAGCTGACTAGGACCTAGCTACCATGGGACACATGAGGGACTTGATGAGGTCCAATCCTCCTTTATTTGATGGTAGAGGTACCCGTCTCGAGGTAGAGACCTGGCTTATCAGTTTAGATCGGTGTTTTGCCATGTATCCATATGGTAGCAACACCAAGGCAAGATGTGCTATGATGCATCTTGAGGGTTTTGCATCTATCTGGTGGTAGTTAGAGGAGGAGAAGATTGATGTGAGAATTAACACTGTATCATGGGAGATCTTTCTGGAGAGATTCAGGGCACGATTTCTCTCACCCCAATGGAGGCAGTCTCGAGCAGACCAGTTCTATGCTTTGCACCAGTTTAGTTTGTCAGTAGATTAGTTTGGGCATAGGTTCTATGAGCTTAAACAGTATGTTGGTATTGGCAACGATGAGGCAATGCTTGTTCAACACTTCTTGAGGGGTCTAAACGACCGCATCAGTGGAGGAGTGAGAGTGTTTGAGCCTACTTCAATAGAGGTAGTCGTGGCGAAAGCCAGGCTGGTGGAGCAGAACCTTAGCCATGCTCATGGCGGTCAGTTTGGACTACAAATAGGCAGTGTACCTTTCAGTGTGCCCAGAGTTCATGGGAACTAGTCCAATACTAATGCACCATTTAGGGGTCCTCAGGCACCCACTAAGGGTGGATACTAGCAACAACAATAGTCATCGAGACCGAAATAGTTTCAGGCCCAGTAGGGTGGCAACTCTCAGCATAGGAGGAATAGGAACTAGCAGAGTCTTCCAGGGCAGTCCTCTCAGGGTGCATCTCAGGCCCCTAGTAGGGGAAGCTTCCAGTAGTCCAGTGGGCTGACTAGAGGTAGAGGACCTTGCAGGGGAGCTTGCTTCTCCTGTGGACAGTTTGGTCACATAGTCACTTAGTGCCCTCACCGTTCTCACCAGATGGGTAGCTAGAGGCTAGTTGCATCAAAGCCGACAGTGGGGGATGCAGGTAGATCCCATAGAGTATTTGCAGCGGTTGATGACTACCAGGTTGAGCATCAAGGTACAATGATTGAGGCTGCAGGTGTGTTGTGTGCTATCCCTATCTCTATACTTTTTGACTTTGGTGTTTCAGATTCTTTCATTTCTTCATCCATTGTGGAGTGGTGCAGGCTTGCATTTGCTAAGCAGGTGGATAGGTGACAAGTAGAGTTGGCTATTGGTGTGCGTGTGTTCGTAGATGCCTTTATTCCTAGTTGTGAGTTGGAGCTAGGACCCTTTGTTACTTTTGTTGACCTTTGAGTCATTCCTTTGGGGTCTTATGGAGTTGTGTTGGGGATGGATTGGCTATCATCTCACAGTTCTCATGTAGACTATCATTAGAAAATAGTAGAGTGTTTAGATGACCATGCCAAGAAAGTGGGGATCGTTGGAGTTCAAAGATCGATATCCTTACGTATGATTTCCGCTATGCAACTTAAGCGGTGCATGCGTCGAGGGTGTTAGTTGTTTGCAATTACTCTTGAGGATGTGGATGAGGAAGAGAGTCGAGAAATCGCTCTTGATGGTCACCCTATTCTTTGAGAGTATGCTCATGTGTTTCCATTGGATATTCCTAGTATGCCTCCGAAGCGAGACATAGACTTTCGCATTGACCTGGTTCCTGGTGCAGAACCTATTTTGAGAGCTCCATATCGGATGAATACTCAAGAGTTGAGCGAGTTGAAGTTGAAAATGGGGTAATTGTTGACCAAGGGGTTCATTCATCCTAGTATTTATCCTTGGGGTGCGCATGTTATCTTCATTAAGAAGGATGGTTCTCTTCGGTTATGCATTGATTACCAACAGCTGAATAAGGTAACCATCCGAAATCGATATCCATTGCCTCATATAGATGATCTTTTTGATCAGGTAAACGGAGCCAAGGTGTTCTCTAAGATTGATCTGAAATATGGGTATCATCAGTTGTGCATTCATGATGCAAACATTCATAAGATGATGTTTCATACTCATTATGGTCACTATGAGTACACAGTGGTGCCATTTGGGCTGAGGAACGCGCCTTCAATTTTCATGAGCGTCATGAATGGAGTTTTTCACACCTACCTTGATCATTTTTTCCTTGTGTTCTTGGATGACATATTGATTTATTCTAGATCTATGGAAGAGAATGAGGGCCACTTGCGACAGGTATTGCAGTGCTTGAGGGAGAATCAACTTTATGCCTACTTGGCGAAGTGTGATTTCTTCCAGTCAGAGGTGAACTATCTTGGTCATGTGGTTTCGGGAGAAGGTGTATCCATGGATCCTTCTAAGATCCAAGCCATCGTAGATTGGCTAGTGCCAACCAATGTTTCATAGGTTTGTAGTTTTATGGGTTTGGCCGGATATTATCGTCACTTTGCTCAAAGTTTTTCCTGGATAGGTCACCCGATTACTTCTCTTCAAAGGAAAGGGAAAAAGTTTGTTTGGTCAAGTAGTGTGAGTTATCTTTTCGTACCTTGAAGGAACTCCTTATCATTGCTCCAATTTTGGCAGTCCTTGATCCATCCAGAGATTTTATGGTATGCACATATGCCTCTTTAAAAGGTATAGGTACAGTGCTTATGCAAGATGGACGTGTGGTTGCCTATGAAACTCGCAAACTCAAGGACCACGAGTTGAACTATCCAGTTCATGATTTGGAGTTGGCAGTTGTAGTGCATGCGTTGGTTAGATGGTGATATTTTCTGTTGGGGCATCGGTTTGAGCTGCATAGTGATCATCACAGTTTGCAGTATATCTTCACGCAGCCGAACTTGAATGCTCAACAACGAAGATGGATGGAATTCCTCTATGAGTATGATTTTGAGGTTCGATATATTCAGGGGAAGGAGAACATAGTGGCGGATGCTTTGAGTCATAGGTGGCATGAAGTTTTAGCATTTTCCCTTAGAGTGGACTTGAGGGAGAGAATTCTTGGAGTTCCTCCTTAGGACAGCTGGTATCAGGATGTTCGAGTTGTGGCGGAGTTTGGAAGAACATTAGAGGGTAGACATTCTCGATATAATCTTGAGGCAGATGGTCTTCTTCGACATCTTGGACGGATCTATGTACCTCCTTTGGAGGGTCTTCGCATTTTGAGCATGATTGAGGCCCATCATGCACCTTATTCGGCACACCCTAGTGTCAAGAAGATGCACGTAGATCTTAGACAGATATATCATTGGGCACCCTCAAATACTGAAAATGCAACAAAAAAATCTTAGACTGAAAATGCAATAAAAAAATCAATGATGGACACCCTCAAATACAACCACATCTTCAAGTCATACACATTGTTGAGATTGGGGATAGCCTCAAATCAACAACTCGATACAAAATGGATCTTTCTGATGGAGTTCATAAACAAAAGGCAACAATTCCAAAAAAATATAATCAATACGTGACATCAAAAGAGATCCTTGAAGGATCGGATCTATAGTGTTGCTTATAGGATATAGTTGCCCAACTATTTGCAAGTCAAGGTGAGCAATGTCTTTAGTTAACTTAGTAAAAAAAACCTTATTTGCTTACAAAAAAATTGACATTCATAAACCCATCATTTAGAATATATTCCACTTTCTAACACTTCTTTTTATATGTTGATATGGGTGGATTGTCATCTCAGAATTAGAAATCACATGCTTGCACCATGGTATTATTGGTCAACCCACCTACCTTTTCAAAGATAATGACCTACAACTACATGCAACAAGCTCAGACACTCCATGTATAGCGCCTGTTGAGGATGATAGAGTACCAAATCCACCTCCTCAAAGGTTGTTGTTTGGAATATCACCATCCTTACAGGAAAAATCCCTCCCCTCCACTATTACTCCTATTAGGAGTTTTAATCCATTTCAAACAAGGTGGCTTATAAAGGGTCGTCTTACAATAAAAAAAGAAATTCATCACTTCAACAAACCACAAGGACAAGGACGTGTCTTTTCTTTTGATATTATAGACTATGAGAACATGAAGATACATATCACTTCTTTCAATCAAGTTGCAAAGCTTATGTTAGTTCCCAAAAATAGATGATAGGTTTACACTGCTTACAGGGTAGAGACCAACCTGATTTCCTCCAAATATCTATGGAGGGATACCTCCAACTATCAATATCTATCAGGCTTGGACCAACAATAATAGGGACAGAGGGTCCTCCTGCACTTTAGGCTCTGCAAAACCAGGGAGGGTGATCCCTTCAGTAAGAATTTCCTACTCTCCGCAAGGATATGCAGGAACTTACTGAAAACAAAGCAAATTATCTCATTAATAAAACTCAATGGAAAGGGAGAATGCTCAAAGATGGCAAATCCTTCAGTGATCCTCAACCTTAACCTGGAGTATGAGAGATGGTGGGACTATTTTCAGAAAATATATAAATCTTAGCAAATGATTGTTCTGATTGCTTATAAGATTCGTTCTAAGAGATCATGAAGATGATAAAATCAGAAAACTAATAACCTAATGAGATTTGTTAGCTAATACCAGTGCCTTATTCATTTGGGCTATAGAGTCAATGAAAAGTGTTGCTGAAATTCTAATAAAACTTCATCTAATAGTTGGTCTTACCTGAAATAATATTGCCTTACAATATTACTCTGCTTATGATCCTTTATCTGAACTACTTATCAAATCCTATGGCGAGCCTTATTTTCTCTGTAATCTTATTCAAGCATTTTTAATTAACCCCTTGGGTTAAAGCATTGAATAAAAGAGTACATACATCATAACAATGCAATAAACAAAAGAAACCCTTGATCCCATTTGCTTAAACAGAGATAAAATCACACACAGGAGAGTAAAGATTAGGAAACTATATTTGCATTAATATTATGAGCTATCTTTTATCAGATGATAGCCAACAAATTCAAATATAGAGTGACCCATTTGAAAAGGGGAAATTACAACTATTTTATTACAATTTTGCTCTGCAAAATAAAATTACAGTCCATGATATTTCTTATGACTCTCTAGAACTATTTTGGACCTAACCCTATAGAAAAGAGATCTTTCTCAGAAAAATTCGGACCCTAACTAATGGCCTTGAATTCCCTTTTATAGAAAACAAGGGAGCGACAAGCTTCAGGCCAACAAACACTTGTCAACAAAACCGAGCCTTAAAGGTTGTACACAATTCTTGTTACAAATCATTTCTTATCCGCATGTTGGCACCCGTGATGAGGTGGAACCAAAATTTCCAACTGATTATTGGTAGAAACAAAAATACTTGAGCCATGCCGATATCACCCAGACACTCCTGGATGGACTTTGAGATGCTCATTTTGTTCCATAGCATTTCTCTTCCTGAAAAGGAAAATAGATCCCAGCATGAAACAAGACTTTCCCTCCAAATTTAAGGAAAATCTCTAGCCTTTATGCCCCGAATTAGAGAAAATGGAAATAAAGAGTTTATTTTCAAAAGCAATATATAAATACTCTAATTTACATATATATATTTAAATCATTTAAATAAATGATTTAAGGGCACATTATGAAGAGCATCCTTTGAATCTTTTAAATAAAAGATTTAAAGTATTGTAAGGGAGGTAGAAGGTTTTTATCTCATAAGGTGAAGTAATTATGATGTTTTCTCCAAAGGCATTATTATAGGGACTTCTTGATCATTCTTGAAAATCTACTAGGAGAATTTTGTGAGGGTTTTATTGCAATAAAAATAGCTTTGCCCTAAAGGTTGAGTTTTGGTAAAATACATTTCTTAGGGTAAATTATTTTTATTAATGGTTTTATGATTCTAGAAAAATAAGTAAGTCATCAGGGGATCGACATAATTAAAAATGTGCTAAGCTACCCCGATGAAAGATTTGGAGGTAAGATTATTATTTTCATTTTGCCATGAGGTGAGTGTATTTTAAATAATTTATTTATTAAGGGTGAAAATGATTTTGTTTTTTATTAAATAGCATTTTTTACTCTTGAAAATTTTAAAAGCAAATATTCTTAAATGTTATTTACTAAATTTTGAGAAGAATTTCTTAAAGTGATTTTTATTATTAAAGTTTATTTAAAGAAGAAAAATCACTTCATTATTAAAATAAAACGTTTGGGAATATTTCACATTATATTTTTGCCCTAAATTTAAAAGTGTTATATTATAAAGAAATGACACGTATATCTCTTTTAAGGCAGATTTATTGTTTTTAAATATTTGCCTTAGGGATTACATTATTAAAGATTCTATTTGATGTATCCCTAATGTAAATATTTTTATTTATCAATAAACTAACCTTGTCATTTTTTGTGCAAGATGTTACACATGGGAAAAATTAAATTTCTAGGCACATTAAGGAGCAGGGAGTATTCCTTATCCAAGAATAATATTTTAATATTCTATTAATGAATAGTATTCTTTACTTTATTATATTTTGATGAATAGTATTCTTTACTTTACCTTTTGAGAAAATTCAAATAAATATATTTTGTCAAAAGAGAGAAATACATTATATTTGCAAATGTTTTAAATACATATTGAAAATCATTGAAAGCATTTTATTACCAAAGTGGATATTATATTGTATTTTTATAAATATTTTTACCCCTAAAAACACTTAATTGAATACATGTTAGGGTAAATATTTATACTGTATGTGAGGAATCAAAGTGTGATTATTATTTTGTTAAAAGAGAAAATGTATCTTATTTTCTTTTTACCCAAGGTAAAATGATGAGTAGCATTTATTAAAATGGATTTTGGTGTTATGAGGAAATCTATTCATATGCTATTTACCCTAAGTCAATATATTTAAAATGTTCTTTAGGGTAAATTATTTATATCCTATGAATAAGAGTTTGATCGATTTTGCAAATAATATTTTCTAACTTAATTGAAGGTGAGATATATTTAATGTTCAAACCAAGTTTCCGAGGCAACTCCGTCTCGACCTAGGGTTTGGACCTCAGATGCAAAGCCGTAGGGGCTGGCGTGGGGCTGTACACGGGCCTCCCATGTAGGTAAGATCATTTATTGTCTTGTGTGCAGGGCCTCCTCCTCACCGTTGCTTCTCTCTACCTCCCCTCGTGTGGGCAATTAATGCCAGTAAATGGAGAACTCCTCCGAAGGCGCTGCAAATCTTAACATCAGTGCCCCTTTTAAACCTAAGTCATTCAAGGATGCGGTTACTTCATCTTATCCCTCTGTCAGTGAAGGTGTGAGGTTTGTCTCAAACTCTAATGGCAGCCCCTATGGAGAAGGTAAGGACCCTCACTCGGCCCAGGAATCTATCTCCATCTCTCCTAATGAGTTAATGTGTAAAGAAATTAATATGGAAAAGGATAGACTTAGAGATACATCAATTTTCTTTGCTACTGTGGATTTGGATAAATGCCTTGCTCGTAAATTCATTGATGATTGGATTAGGAACGTTTGGAATGCTAAATTAGGTTATTTGGTATCGTTCTGTAGACTCATTCAAAAAGGATTGTTTGTTATTTTTTTTAAAGATCATAAAATGCAGAAAGAAGTGCTTAATAAACAATACTAGTCTATTGGGAAATGCACATTTCGTGCCCTAGAATGGACACCGGAAGCGGTTAATGAATAAATTCTTGCACTCTCGTGCCCTAGATGGGTTCTAATCCGAGAGGTGCCTCCGCTTTTATGGAAATTCATACCCCAAATTCTGGAACCGATAGGAAAAGCTATTCAGGTTGATAACTCATCCTCGCTTATTCCTCATTTAGATGCTAGGGTTTTGTTATCACTTAATCCTGGGTGTGATTTCCCCAAAACGGTTAATATTAATCTTGAACAAGAAGTCATGGTTTGCCCTATTGAAATCCTTGGTGAGGTGAATGAGTGCTTTTTATGCAGGAAAGAAGGGCATATCCGCATGAATTGCCCGATTATTAATAAAACTAAGGGCTCGGATAGGCCTCGCAATCAATCCGACAACCCGTCACCTGTTAATGAAAGGATCCCGAATATGGATAAGCTCAAAGGTATAAGTAAAAAAATCAATAACCTGTTAAAAGGGGAAAATTCTAAACCCTTGGAAGATGGAAAAATGTTCAATTTTGATAGCTCTGGTGTTCCCCTCACCCCTCATTCTGCAATCTCAAATGCTTTAAAGCAGATAAATGAGAATACGCAAGAGGAATTTCAGATTGTAGGGAAAAACCCTAAGAAAAGAAGAAGAAAAAATGCACAACAATTAGCATTGGAAAAAATTAGGGCAAATGGTCCTAGTGAGTTAACTAATAAGACTAATCTGGACAACAACTTAACATCTCCTATGGAAGATGATGGTCTTAAGGTCCCTCTGGAAATGAAATTCTCTAGCCTAATCTCTAGTGGTGATAACCTTGGTGTTCATAACCCTAAGGATAGAGTCGGTGTGAGTAGTGAGCTAAGTTTGGGAGGGAGCCAGGTCAAGTTGATAAATTTAACTTCTCACAGAAGTTCGGCAGACATGGATGTCTCATTCAAGGAGATTCCATCAAAGGAGCCTCCCTTCACCACTGAGGTTGTGCTCCCCTCTCAATCTGATCCCATTCCTGACTCAATCTCTGTCATTCCCCCCAAGAAGTTTGTAGAGCTTGAAGAGTCCTATGTGATCGAGATCATTGTTGCTGACCCTAAGGCTGATGGTACTTATTTTTCTACTCTAGACCTCCCAGATAATTTGAAGGCTTTGTAGTCTTGTGCTAAGACCCCGGAGACCCCCAGTCAGGAGATCATTAGGAAGGAATCGGAAGTAGTTGAAATAGACCAGGGAAAAGAGTGTCTAGGAGATGAAGGAGAGTGGACTATGGATAATGAAAGTCCCGAGGAAATCCCTAAGAGAAGAAGGGGTAGGCCTCTAAGATCCAAAAATAGAGGCTTCATAAATAAAAGGATTAATGAGGAGAAGAAAGACCTCCCGAGATGCTTTAACAAGTTTAAAGCATCCAAAGAATAAATCAATACCCTGATCATAGATGAAGTGCATCTCTTGGAACATTAGGGGTTTGGAATCTCTAGATAGGAAACAATTGGTCAGAAGGTTTGTCAATCAACATAAGAATATAGACTTCATTATGCTACAAGAACTCAAGGCTGTAAAATTTACCATGGATGTCAACCTAGACTTTATATGGAAAGACTCTATCAAGATATCCTCAAATCATAACAGAGGTAGAGGAGGTGTTGGCATTCTTATCAACCCTAGATGGAAGGAGAGCATAGTAAGCCAAGGATGCTCACCTTGTAACAAAGCGGTCTGGGTGTCCCTAGACAATAATGGATTCAGATTTGGAATTTGTTCCATTTATGCCCCCAGTGATTATAGGGATAGAACTGCATTATGGGATTGGATAGCCACATTGCCAGATATCCCTTGGTTAGTAGGAGGTGATTTTAATATGGTTGAAACTCAGGAAGACAAGCATGGAGGTAAGCCTTTGGAATGGAAAGGGATGGAGAAAATTAACTGGGAAAGAATGAAAAACCGGAAAAAACTATTTGACCCTCTGTTCTACAAAAAGAAAGATAGCTCTGAAATTTGGTATACATGGTGCAACCTCTAGAGTGGGAAGCACAGGATCTTTTGTAGGCTTGATAGGTTCTATGCTAATAAAGACCACTTCTTCTTTGACCTAGGCAATAATGGCAGTCCTGTTTCAGTTCTTCCCACCACTCTTTCAGATCATCATCCTATCATTTGTCAGGTTAGACTTAGGGATTACCCTGAGAGCCAGGAAACTCCAAAGGATAAGTTCTTTTTGAATTCTAGCCTTCTCTTAGATACAGATGTGTTGAGTGCAATTAATATTGTTAGGATGTTTAACAAAAGGAATAAATTGTTGAAATCTTGTGTGGAAAGATGGAACCAAAATGTGGATAGCTGGCAAGTCTTCAAACAATAAGGCAAAAGAAAGCAAGGGATTTTAGATGGAAAGAGAAAAATCTAGCTGAAAACTTCCACCTGTGTGAAGTTAAGATTCAAGACAACCCAAGCAATATTGAACTTACCCATGAGGTAGCCTTGGCCAGAATAAGACTCAGAAAACATCAGCAAACTAAGACTAGAGGGGCCATAATCAGGGCTCGGGCACATTGGATGCAATTTGGGGACAAAGGATCCAAATTTTTCTTTAATATGCTAAAACAAAAACAATGTAGAGAACAAATTGGAAGGATTTGGGTAGAAAACAGAGAAGTTAAGGATTTGGAAGATATCAAGGAGGCATTCTTCCAATTCTATAAAGGTCTTTTCTCATCCAAAGAATCTGCTAATTCCCGGGAAGCAAGAGAAAAGTGCAGAAGGATTATTCCTCCTAAAATCTCAGAAGCAGATGCTCAGGCACTAAAAGGGCCCATCACTCTACAAGAAGTAAAAAATTCCATTAAGAACCTGAATAATGACAAATCCCCAGGCCTAGATGGGCTGACGATAGAATTCTATAAAGCCAATGAGGATTGGGTGAGTCATGACCTACATGAGCTTTACACTAAGGCCTTTAGCACTGGCTCTCTAGGGAAACAAATTGTAGCATCCTAAAATTGCGACACTTGCAATTTCGACTGCATTTCGGTCTTCACGATGGCGACGCAACACGCAACCTGAATGGAGACCTCGAAACCTATTTTTGACACTAAAAACTGCATTTTTCAAGCACTCTGGCCTGAACCTCCTTTGCACCCTGCTGTCCTGGGAGGTGGGACCAAAGCGCCCAGCGCCCTGGTCCCTGGGCCTATTTTGGGCCCGGTCTCCTATGGGGTCTCGGGTCTTTTTGTTTGCAAATTGGAAAATTAACTTTCCTGGTCGGCCTAAGGTCGGGAAAATCAGTCTATTAACCCTAATTGGCAAGTATATAAACTACATTTTTCTCTCTCATTTGGCATGAAGAGGATATGTGTACAAAGCGTGGAAACTATATTCAAGCATTCAAGCATTCAAGCATTCATTCCAAGTCTCCATTCAAGGCTAAGTGTTGCATTCAAGTCAAGGATTCAACCATTGAAGAGGAGATCACTTACTACATGCTACATACAACAATACAACAAACAACAACATCTATACCTTCGCACATAAGGATACAAACATCCTTACAACAAGGTATTAGTACTTGTTTTACATTACATACATTTACATTTACAACATTTCTCATTTCTTGGTTAATTCCAAAACCGGGGTTTGACCTAAAGGCAAACCCCTAATCCCTAACCCCCCAATCGTCTTTGCTTTTCTGTGTGTAGGTTGCAGGTACGCGGCTGAAATTGAAGATCTGGAATCCTTGTGCAGAGACGAACAGATCCCCCTTCGTTTCGCGGATTTTTCGGAGGACCGTGGCGCCGGGCGCCATCGTCCCGTCAACTTTTGCTCAAATTTGCAGGATAGCGCTGTATCGACATTTTACTGCTAATTCCAGGTCCGCAGCTTCATCCTATATCCCTATCTCAGTTTATAAGTGAATCTTTGTCACTTTCTATGCATTCCTAGCTTAATTCTCTTATGCACATTCTTTACAAAAGAGGGTAGCCTTGTTGTCTTAACCCTTGAAACTCATTAGCATCCAATCTTGCATTGCGTGGGATTGGATCTTGTGGGTTTCAACCCCTCTTTTGAATGTAAAGTCTCCCCTAAGTGAAAACCATCAACCCTAGCAACCTCCCTTCTCTCTCCTCGGAGTTGGAAGAGGGGAGAGCAACTAGGGTTCGATTGCGATTTTCCGCTTTACACAAATTAACAGTGGGATTATCAAACTACTTCCTAAAGATGGGGACAAGTCCCTTATCAAAAACTGGAGGCCGATAACACTCCTTAACATTTCCTACAAAATCTTGGCCAAAGCTCTAGCAATTAGATTGGAAAACATTCTCCCTAAATTTATTTGTTCCACTCAAACAGGTTTTATCAAAGGAAGATATATACTGGAAAATGTAATTACTAGTTGGGAGTCCATGGAATGGGTAAGGACTTCAGGACAAAATGCAGCCATGTTTCTCCTAGATTTTGAAAAAGCTCATGACAGGGTAGAATGGGGATTTATTTTGACTATGTTAGAAGCTTTTGGTTTTCCAGCAGAATTCTGCAAATGGATTATGGTTTTGCTCAAAGATGCTTCAGCTCAGGTTGAAGTTAACGGATCCTTGACTCAAAACATTTCTCTAGGCAGGTCCATTAGACAAGGTTGCCCCTTAGCCCCTGCTCTCTTCGTTATTGCAGCCGATGCCCTGTTCTACATTCTTAGAGACTCTACTATCTCTCCTAAAGTTCAGGGAATCCTACTTCCAAATGGGGAAGAATTGATCAATGCACAATTTGCTGATGACACGACACTCTTTTTAGATATCAGCAAACATAACTTGGAAGCCCTAGAAGGTAAAATCAAATTTCTAGGGGAAATTTCAGGAGCTAAAGTTTCACAAAGTAAATCTACCATGCTTGGATGGGAGAAGCAGCCTCCGAATTTGTTGCAGCAATTTGGGATTCAATGGGGAGGTCCTAAAAAGATTGTCAGGTACCTAGGAATTCCATTTGCAATATCCCCATCCCTCAAAGAAATGTGGCAATGGATTAAAACCAAAATAGAAAAAACCCTTAACAGATGGGATAATAGATATCTTTCACTTGCCGAGAGAATGCAGGTTTGCCAAAAAGTTCTATCTTCTTACAACATTTATTAGCCATCAGTGTGGATGTTCTCTAATTACCAAATCCTAGAAATACAAAAAAGCATCAGGAATTT
Source organism: Cryptomeria japonica (assembly GCF_030272615.1). NCBI lineage: Eukaryota > Viridiplantae > Streptophyta > Pinopsida > Cupressales > Cupressaceae > Cryptomeria > Cryptomeria japonica. The sequence goes on along the minus strand of NC_081408.1, from coordinate 456,292,582 downwards.
CCTGTGGTATGATGGAAAAGGTAAAAAGAAGATCCATTATGTTAAATGGGAATGGTGCCATAAGGACAAGAGCCTAGGAGGGCTAGGACTTTAGGATTTGAGAATCCAAGGGATTGCTCTTACAACAAAGTGGATCTTCCAGGCTCTTGATGGGAATGAACCGTGGAAAGTACTGGTTAGGAATAATATATTGAAGGCCGTACCAAAGAAGGCCAAAAATTGGAAATCCCTCCCTTTCTGTGACCTTGTGGTTGGAGACTTCGAGGTATCAGTACAAGGGTCCAATGTCTTCAAATCTATCTGGAAGGCCTGGAGTAGTATTAAGCCCTTCATCAGCAATTTTAGAGTCAGCAACAATGAGTTTATCCATGGGACTAGATCTATTTGGTGGAACCTCTTACACTCATCCAAACCCTTGGTCCTTACTCAGGGGTGCTCTGCTAAAGCATGGGCGGCAAAAGGCATCTGTTGCTTTAAAGATATTATTAAGGATGATAGGCTTCTAGAATGGGATACCCTTAGAACTAAATTTAACCTTCCGAGTTCACATAAACACACATATAGTATGTTACAAAAAGCATGTGAAAAGCTCTTGCCTAAGAAATGCAATAATGATATAGAATTTTGCAAGGATCTTTTGTGGAATAATGACATCTCAGTTCTTAATATTAAAACTAGTGTTATTTATAAGACCTTAACTTATGATGAAGCAATAATTTCCCATGCTAACAAGCTGTGGTCTACAGATTTTTCAATTAAACAATTGCAAAAAGTGTTCAATAGGCTTTGGAGTAGCCCTGTTGCTCCTAAAGAGAAATCTTTTAAATGGTTGTTGATTTTAAACAAGTTACCAATCATAAAAGATCATAACAACAGTGATATTTGTAATATTTGCAGGGTTCCTGATTCAGTTAAACATATTTTTTTTTACTGTAGCATAGCTAAAGAAATCTGGTTATTATTTGGTATTCAATTTCCTGTTCAATTTACTGTTCTTGATGTTATAATTGGATATATTAAAGATCTAAAAAATGACACTAACCTTTTCTGGTATATTCTTACTTTTGAGATTTTATGACACATTTGGAAATTAAGAAATGAAGATAAATTTCAGGGATCAAGTAGGGCCCTTAATGAGTCTTTTCGTGGACTCGCCCTTCATTGAATTATCTTGCAGGTATCAATAACGATGAATGTAGAAAATAACAAGTTCTTCAGATTCATAAAGGATGGAAATGCAAGGATGTTCCTTCATGAGATGGAAAACGGGTATAAATGGAAGAGGACACTCAAAGGGAAGAAAGAGGTGGATCTGGCTCTGGAGACCCTACGAGCAGAGGTGGTCAGAGCGAGAGACCCTATCCAGGATCAGATTCAAATGCTCACAGAACTCCTTGATGGAAAACAAGTTGTGTGGATGGAGGGCCCCAGAGGTTGGACTACATGGATGGATGCTCCGTAGGAGCAAATTCCTTGAGGATAACTGACACAATACATGGTCGTATAGTGGCTCCTTTTAGAATCAGGGATTAACATATTATATGTATTAATTTATTTTACATCTCTGTCTATACTTCTTGGTAAAATTGTTTAATGTATGAAGGTTGGACCTGTTGTCCAGGTTGAAAAACCGCAAATGTTTTTGTAATAGTCTTCTCTCATTATATGCAATATAAAAAAAATGTTCAAACCAAGGGATTTGATTGGTTTATCTTATGTGAAGGAGATTTTAGGAAGATAATGAATATTTAAAGATTTACGAAGGAGCTTCATCAAGGAAGAAAATAAAAGAACATTATTAAAGCATTTGTTTAGTTTGATTTTAGGGTTATTACTTGTAATTTTTTTTCAAACCAAAGGGTGTGTCCTTTGGGAATGCAACTGTCTGTAACTCCCTCTTGTGTATGAAAGGGTGTGTCCTTTCATATATTCCTTTTCATGGACATACTTATAGGGAGTAATTTTGTTTGGGATATGAGGAGATTTTCATAGAACATCATGTTGATGTAAGGACTAAAAGTCATTTGTATTAGGGAAGTCTATTGGAAGAAGAAGTATCATTTTGTGCAAGAAAATTGTAATGAAGTATCTCCAAGTGTAGCTTTTGTGTGATGTCATTTCTCAAAGATTAGTATACAAGGTTCGTTGTTTCTACTTCAAATATAGTGTATACTTCTGTGTTAATGAAATATTCTTTGTCCTCTTGATAAATCTGTTTAAGGATTTGCTATAATGTGAATCACATGTTGTTACATTAAATATGAGATTGGGTTCTTATTGTTTATGTGACACATACTGAACCTTTATAGTGATTATTAACATTGTCTCTTGAGTTGATAAAGTTATTTGTCTACAAAGTATCATATATATTCTTGGATAGAGGAATTGGTCTGTTATTCATTCTCTGAGATTCTGATTTGATATGCATAAGGTCCTTGAGAGAGAAACATTCTTCTAAAGCCTTTTGAACTAACCTATTGCATATTTCTTATATGTCTTGAAAGCATTTTATTTCCAAAATACAACAACCTTTATACATAATTACCTTTACATTCAGTTTTCAATTTCAAAAGCATTCAAATAAAAGCACTCAACAGTAGTAGGAAATTATTGCCATTCTTGCGAAGAGTTGTCTTAGCAAAGTTTAAATCCACTTTAAATAACTCTTGTTGTGCTTGAGAGGGGGAGGTATACCCACCTAGGTTTAGTGGAGCCTAAAGTGCAAAGGGATTTAGTCTTTGACTATCCCTATTCGTTGGCCAAGGTTGATTGGATTGCTTAAGGATTTGGCAAATCTTTAGGTTTTCCAATCTGTGGTTTTGGGCACCAACACATCAGAGAAATCGTGATTCATCACACCTGAACTGGAAGCTTATCCAAATCCTTTCAATTCTTTGAGCTATCATCTTTGACAGTCAAATCAATCCTGAAAAATCGACAAGTCTAAATCCCATTCGTTTTTCCCTTTCCCACGAGCTACAAACGATGCCTCCAGAAATCCCTCCAAACTTCCCATTTGAAACTCAGCTGTAGATTTCATCTAACTTGGCAAATCTAACAGTCATTTCCTACCAACTTAGCAATTTGACTTTCCAACTCTATTTGTGGACCCGCAAAATCCTGACTAGATAGCGCCATATCATCCTTCGACCTAGCTCCATTAGAAACCTCCCTGCAAGCCTTCTTGATCAGACAGGGACATGTGGCATCATCTTGTGATACCGCGATCCGTAACCACCTCACAAATTCCATTACGGGAATATGAGGGTCGTTCGATCTGTTTGATCTTTACCACTTTGCATACTACCCACCAACTCCTTCAGGACTTAAAAGTTGAGCACCTTTTACCTTAGGATAAAACATCCTCGTTCACTTTGAGCATGTGCAAATTGATGGGACTATTAATAGACCAAACTTTACCACCTGCGAACCGGTATCACAAAGCTTTTGATCGGTTGCGCTACTATCCTTGTTGATTCCGCTGATAACATGCGACATCATCTCGTGATGTCGCAGTCATTAAAATCCTCGCATCTTTGATCGCAGGGAAACACTAGCCATTGGATCTATCCATTCTTTAACAGATGGTCGAGGTGTTTAGCACTTGCCAGACTTAGGAAAAAATAAGTGCAGGCATTTAAATATTTAGAAGGGAACTGGTAATAGGGAAGTTATGCACTTGACTTAGGAAATTTCATCTCACAAACCGATTAACTAGTATTTACCTTAGGGAATAAAATGGCCTCGTTCATGGAAAGGGTACCCTTGGTTTAAGTGGGAAAAAGTAACAACAAAATATATTATTTCTAGGGTTTTCTTCACAAGAATGTAAGAAGTTTCGATAAATCGTAAACCCTAAGCCTTGAATTGTTCTCAGAGGATATAAGTGACAATCTGAAAAATAATGTTTTGGGCTAAAATTTGAAAATTTTATGCAATCAATTTTCAGGGCTATCTGTGGCTCTAGTTGGGGACGCTCATTTCTCATAAATGAAGTGAGAGACCAAAATCTTTGTGTAAAGAAGACCAACTGTAGGGCAGACCATGAAGAAATTACCTGGACAGGGTAATTTCAACAAAAGAAACTAAACTAACAAAGCAAACCTAACTAATGATCATGGATAACAACTACTTTAAGAAAAGTAGAACCTCAAAATTGTCCATGAATAGACAATTAAGAGGGAATTTATTCGTAACTCCATTGGGCATAGAGTCAAAGTAAACCACTCTATCCCAATTCACTTGTGGCCTACAGGATTAGACCAAGTGTGATGGCCCAAAGCCATCTACCAATGTCAACTTTTGTTTTCCTTTGTCATAAACATGATTTTCTTTTGAAAGGATCAAATATAATCTAATAACATAAGTGGAAGACCATTTTTCAAATTTGCTGGCTAGTTGTATCTGTCCACTATGCTTAACTTTATCACTGCAATTACTATTGAAAACCTAAAAATTGTGCAATGATATAGTACATCTGCAATCTTGCGACATATATGCTATGTGCTTGATATAACACACACCCCGACTGCAACCAATATCCTTTTCTGCAAATACATCATCTTGTTGGAAAAGGAAAATCTCATATTTTGGCACATAATTGAAAATACATGCCTCTTTTGCATTATCAACTTGCCTACTAAAATGAGGATTCTCCAAATAATCCTCCTTCTTATTAATCATATCCAGTAAGATGTTATCAAGGGGAAGGAAAGGATCATAGATGATCTCTTCATATGTTTCATTTTCTTGCTCTGTTTCCAATCTAATGTCAACAATATCAGCAACAGGGGAAAACCGTTCAATGTTATTTACCTCTGAATTAGATATAGCACCTTCATCTTCACAATATTCTATTTCAGAAGTTGATGCAATAATCTCCAGATTCTAATTTGTTTCTTCATATAAAGGGTTAAGAATAACATGAAGACACTTCTCAAAAATATTGTAACAGAGCACTAATTGATCTTCATCTGAATCTTCATCAAATAATGCATTGATATTTTCATTGAAATTATTCCTGGTCTCATCTTCAGGCTTATCAGGAAACTAGGATTCAGAATCTGAACTGGAACAACACCCAATAATACAATCCTCACAATTTTTTTCATCAAAAACTGATGGTACCTCATCATCTGAATTTTTATTATCATAGTCGTGCAAACCTACAACCGCTTTAGACATAAAAAATTCCAATTCTTCATACTCATTGTCATATCTATCTAAAACGCAAGACTGCAAACCAATTTCTTGTGAGGTGTTCTCCTTGGAAAAATCATTGTTGTTGTCCTTCAATAAAGTAATTGACGCCATATCTGTCTCTTCATTTAATATGTTAGACATTCTCTCATTAGCCTCTTCTTCATCAATATGAGGAATAACCACTGTCTGGGACAAGTCCTCTTCACTCACATTTATGTTCATATCATAATAAATAACAGGGCTAGTGTAATCAGTAGGAATATAAAAGCCTTGACATGGTCCTTTTGTTTCATATTCATGCTTTACTTCAAACCCTATCATCTTAGGATAATATACCTTTGCAAATAGGTATCCCCTAGGGATCCCATATTTCAAATTGTTTTCAATCTCCATTGTTATCCTATAAGCCCGATGCAAGATTTTAGGATCCTTATCTCTTAGCAAATAACTCTCTTCCTCTTAAAATGCAGCCAAATAAACAACTAGGCATACTGCATCATTTGGTTTGTAACTGCTAGGAATGTTATCCAATGCCCTAGAAAACCTGAGATTAAAAGTAGGTACTAACTCATCTTCTTCTTTCTGAATGTCCATGAATGTTTTCATAATAGAGCTTGGATCAATTCTTTCACCAAATTGTTCCATGAATGCCACCTTCAACTCATCCCATGATGAGATAGAACATACTGGCATGTAGGAGAACCAGTCTCTGGCATTTTCCCTCAAAGACTGAATGAATAACTTCATGTAAACATCTTCTTGATTTATTTCAAAATCTTCCATTAATTCAGAAAACTCCTGTAAATGTTGTCATGTTGACTCTAACTTTTTCCCATTAAACGCTAGTAATTGTTCCCTAACCCCTACAGGAAAAGGATTTGGGAAACCTTGGATACCATCAAAGTTCAATGGTTTATATCTTTCCCTAAAGAAAGGTATACAATGACTTGACATAGATTGCTCATTTGTTCTTGACCTTTCAAAAGGAAATGCAATCATAGGATACATATTTTCATTCATTCCCTTATCTCTTGAACTATTTCATTATAAGGCTCAAAACATACTCCATCTAATCTTATACAAAAATATTATAATCAAATCACAGGAGTACGTGAAATAATCACTACCATTCCCTTCCTTAGTGCTTCTTTCACTACTTAGGGAACACATTTTTTACAAATTTCATGAAAAAATAGTTGGCTCATGAAAATCTAAATACCTAGAAATGCTGGAAATGTCGCTGCCTTCTTCAACCTGGGATTTGCAAAATCACCTTCACTCCTTCAAATCTTTAACCCTGATCTTTTGATAGAGTTGCCATGTCCTTGTAGAGGACCAATACTCAAACAACTAAAATTTCTTCACAGGTCAGATTTGTTTCAACACAAGACTACCACATTTCCTTAACATCAAAAGACGCTACTGATTCTATCATCAACTTGTCGGAGTACTTCATCATAAGAGCTCAAATCTACTTCATTCTTCCTGCAAACTTCTTGGTTCTCTTTCAAGTAGACATACACTGGTTCATAGATCTTAGAGTCTCAGAGTTGCCACTCACAATCGTGAGGTATTAGACATAATCTTAAAAAATGGACAGATCTAGACTGAACTCTTTATAGAACAAGAACTACAACAAATTCTTAACGACATTTATGAGAATTGACTCAAACCAACAAGGGACAGATTAAGAAACTTCTTCACTCTGTGGGCGAAATCTCAACAGTATATTAAGAAAATATTTCTTAACCAGAGATTCTTTACATTTCATCCCCAACAGAGTCGCCAATTTTTGTTGGTTCCCAAAAATAGACGACGGGTTTACACTGCTTACAGGGCAAAGACCAAGCTAATTTCCTCCAAATATCTATGGAGAGCCACCTCCAACTATCAATATCTATCAGGATTGGACCAACAATAAGAAGGACAAAGGGTCCTCCTGCACTTTAGGCTCTGCAAAACCAGGGAGGGTGATCCCTTCAATAAGAATTTCTTTCTCTCCGCAAGGATATTCAGGAATTTACTGAAAACAAAGCAGATTATCTCATTAATAAAACTCAACAAAAAGGGAGAATGCTAAAAGATGGAAAATCCTTCAGTGAACCTCAACCTTAACCTGGAGTATGAGAGATGGTGGGACTATTTTCAGAAAATACATAAATCATAGCAAATGATTGTTCTTATTGTTTATAAGATTTATTCTGAGAGATCATGAAGAAGATAAAACCAGAAAACTGATAACCTAATGAGATTTGCTAGCTAATACAAGTGCTTTATTCATTTGAGATATAGAGTCGATGAAAAGTGATGCTGAAAATCTAATAAAACTTCATCTAATAGCTGGTCTTGCCTGAAATAATAATGCCTTACAGTATTCCTCTGCTTATAATCCTTTATCTAAACTACTTATCAAATCCTATGGTGAGCCTTATTTTCTCTGTAATTTTATTCAAGCATTTTTTATTAACCCCTTGGATTAAAGCATTGAATAAAAGAGTACATACATCATAACAATGCAGTAAACAAAAGAAACCCTTGATCCCATTTTCTTAAAAGAAGATAAAATCACACACATGAGAGTAAAGATTAGGAAACTATATTTGCATTAATATTATGAGCTATCTTTTATCAGATGATAGCCAACAAATTCAAATACAGAGTGACCCATTTGAAAAGGGGAAACTGCAACAATTTTATTACAATTTTGCTCTACAAAATAACATTACAGTCCATGTTATTTCCTATGACTCTCTAGAACTATTTTGGACCTAACCTTGTAGAAAAGAGATCTTTCTCAGAAAAAATCAGACCCTAACTAATGGCCTTGAATTCCCTTTTATAGAAAACAAGGGAGCGACAAGTTTTAGGCCAACAGGCACTTGTCAACAAAATTGAGCCTTAAAGGTTGTACACAATTCTTGTTACAAATCATTCCTTATCCGCATGTTGGCGCCCGTGATGAGGTGGAACCAAAATTTCCAACTGATTATTGGTAGAAACAAAAATACTTGAGCCATGCCGATATCACCTAGACACTTCTAGATGGACTCTAAGATGCTCATTCTGTTCGATAGCATTTCTCTTCCTGAAAAGGAAAACAAATCCCGACATGAAACAAGACTTTTCCTCCAAATTAAAGGAAAATCTCCAGCCTTTATGCCCCGGATCAGAGAAAATGGAAAGAGGAACTTGGGGGCAAATAGGATTTATTGAGAAGGCATTGCAACTTCCCTGATGTTGCAGAGATGACTGGCTACCGGTCCTCACTGGAACAAATCCTTCTTTCAGTTCCCCACAAACTCCCTCTTGGACCACTTTGCCAACGAAATGCAGAGTAAGAGATTTCACATCCCCTCTGGCAATGAGCAATGTCAAACCAGAGAAAGATCATCCATCTAGTGTCATAAAATACACAACGACTCTATTCATAGTTCTATTTGAACACCATCCTCTTACAGATGAAAAATTGTTCTCAAAAAGATGAAAAAACTTATATTTTGTTTCTACCCATTTTATCATCTGCCTAGTGAATTTATAACCATAAATTCCTTTCAAAATGACCGTGATAATCCATGTGAAGAATCATCACTTTGATATCTTCTACTCAACCTGTCAACTACGGATCCTAGCAATTATGCCTATAACTCAAGTCACCACCATTTCCTAGGCCATCACTCCTTTTCTACTACCATGCGTTTACCTTATGTGAATGATTTTATTCTGATCTTATTCCTCTTTTCAGTGTACAATCTCCTGCTTTAGGATTTTTGTCGACAAGAAAATCCTTGAATTCATCAGAGAACTCGTGATTCATCACACCTGAACTGGAAGCTTATCCAAATCCTTTCACATCTCTGAGCTATCATCTTTGACAGGCAAATCAATCTTGAATCGACAAGTCTGAATCCCATTCATTTTGCCCTTTCCCACGAGCTACAAATGGTGCCTCCAGAAATCCCTCCAAATTTCCCATTTGAAACACAGCCGCAGATTTCATCTAACTTGGCAAATCTAACGGTCATTTCCTACCAATTTAACAGTTTGACTTTCCAACAGTATCTGTGGACCTGCAAAATCCTGACTGGATAGCACCATATCATCCTTTGATCTAGCTCTGTCAGCAACCTCCCTGCAAGACTTCTTGATCAAACAAGGACACATGGCATCATCTCGTGATACCATGGTCAATAACCACCTCGTCAATTCCATTACGAGAATATGAGGGACGTTCAATCTATTCGATCTTTACCACTTTGTATACTTCCCTCTAACTCCTTCAGGACTTAAAAGTCAAGCACCTTTTACCTTAGGATAAAACATCCTTGTTCACTCTAAGCACGTGCAAATTGATGGGATTGTTAGTAGACCAAACTTTACCACCTACGAATTGGTATTACAAAGCTTTTGACTGGTTGCACTACTATCCCTGTTGGTTCTGCTGATAACATGTGACATCATCTTGTGATGCCGCGGTCATTAAAATCCTCGCATCTTTGATCGCGGGGAAGCGTTAGCCATTGGATCTATCCATTCTTTAATAGATGATCAGGGTGTTTAGCACTTGCTGGACTTACGAAAAAATAAGCGTTGGCATTTAAATATTTAGAAGGGAACCGGTAATAGGGAAGTTATGCACTTGACTTAGGAAATTTCATCTCACGAACAGGTTAACCAGTATTTGCCTTAGGGAATAAAATGGCCCCGTTCATGGAAAGGGTACCCTTGGTTTAAGTGCGAAAAAGTAACAACAAAATATATCATTTATAGGGTTTTCTTCACAAGAATGTAAGAAGTTTCAATAAATCCTAAACCCTAATCCTTGAATTGTTCTCAGAGGATATAAGTGACAACCTGAAAATCAATGTTTTGGGCTAAAATTTGAAAATTTTATGCTATCAATTTTCAGGGCTATCACCTTCATTACATGAATATTCAACTTGGAGCTATACATACAATATCAGGTGGAATTGTTAAGCCAACAAATAGGTTCTACAACAAACTTAATAGCCAACTTGAAATTTGCCTACAAGATGATTCAAAGGTTTCTCTATTGAACGGCGACCTTACCATTCCAAAACATTAGCTATCTTTCAAACCTCTACATGAAATTATGCAAATGACCAATAATTGTCTTGTTGATGTTATTGGAATAGTCATTTGTGTAGATCCAAGCTCCATTATAAGAAGGAGGGATGGCACAAAAGTTCTTAGAAGAAGCATCAAGCTAATGGATATGTCTTCATGTATTATTAATGTTACTTTATGGGGTCCAACCACTCAAAAGGAAGGTACACAATTGCAAGAAATGTACCACTCACATCATGTTGTTGTGCTTGCAATTAAAAGTGGACGAGTCACTGAGTATAATGGAAAGGTCATAAGCACTTTGGCTAGTACCCACCTTTTTATAGAACCAAGCATAGAAGAAACAAAACAACTAAAATCATGGTTTGAACAAAATAGGGGTGATGTTATTTCAGCATCAACAAAAACTATAGATGTGCCCCTACAAATTACAAGGAAGACAATTAATGATATTGAAGGACAAACTATGTATTCAAAACAACCCGTTAAATACATTGTAAAGGCAACAATACAATTCATCAAATCAAATTCAATTTTTTATCCATCTTTCCCACTTAAGATAGATGGTAAACAATGTAAAAAAAGAGTTGTGCAAAATGATGATAAGACATGGAATTGTTCTAAGTGCAAGGCTACATTTCTAAATTGCATTTACAAATACATCAACTAAAGGTAGCAGATCATACAGGAACACTATGGGCTATTGCTTTTGAAGAACCAGACACCTACCTCCTTGGAATTTTTGCAAATGATTTATTTATGCTACAATTCAACCGAGAAGCGAAGATCAATGTTGAGGCTATAATTAAGCAAGCTTTATTCAAGCAATTTATCCTCACTATCTCATTTGCAAATGATTCAACAGGTGCTCAAGGTCGAATGAAAACAACAATCACCAAAGTTGAGAAGATAGATTTTGTTGCAGAGAACACCTACTTGTTGTCCAAAATCAATGATATGCACAATAATAATACCTAGAGCAAGCTTCATTGCTTATGATATGTACAAGAATATTTCAAAAACTATATATATATATATATATTAAATTTCTATATTTTTTGTTATAATATGTGTCAAGGGAATGTCACATTTATTTATATTACAATTTAAATTGTTTTCATGAAAATAATGTGTTTACTACCTTTCCTCAAATTATTATTTTTTACTACATGATGCATATAATTAACACTTTTTTTTCATTTAGATTAATGATTTGTAATTGTACATAATAGTTTTTTTCTTACCATTGATAATGACACTTACAATTTCATTTACAGATGATGAACTGCACCCCTCAAAATTCTCAAACTAGATCCTCTAAAATTGAAAAACAAAATTTGCAAACTCGTAAAAGAAGTCAAGAGTACTATGCTCGCCATAAAGAAGAAATAAGTATTCGTCGTCATATGAAACACAAAGAAAAAAAGACAACAAACCATCTCAACCCACTATCAAACAATGACTTTATAATAGCCTCTACATGATTTCACAATAGAATAGACACATTATCAGACTTGCAAACATGCACAATATCTTGTGAATACTGCCCTGGAATACATACAAATGCAACAAACAATGGTCCAATTTGTACTAGATATTTTTGTAAGAAAGGTAGACATCGATTCTCGACATCTAATAATTTAGACCCAGGAAAACAACCATAGGAGTTAAAAAATCTAACCCAAGTCGAAGAGATGCTCATAGCACGGGTAAGTCCAATAGTTCAAGTAAGTCATGCTCATGGAGGACAATACAAATATAGCGGTCATACAATTAGTTTCCCACAAGATATCAAAACAATAGCAAAATATCTCCCACATAGAATTACAAACTTAGATGTCCTTATAGTTCGCAGGCTGCGTGCACAAGGGGACCATTATGATTGCTATGTAAGTAGAGCCCGTGTATGGGCTGCATTACAATATAAGATCAAATATGACCCATACTACAAAGATGTTCAAATAGATGTTCTCTAGCATAACTACCAGATACAAATATAGACATTTCAAACATGCTTCATACCATTGATTTTGAACATGAACAAATGGAAGCAACAGAAATTGAATATATGGTTGTTGAGGATCAACATGAAAATGAAATAACATACTCAACATCATTTATGGCTAAATTACCAAATAGTCACCCTAAACTAGAAATCATCAAAGATACCTTGCAAATTATGGATGAACATGATAGCCTTATTCACTGGCCACAACTTGACCCTTCACCAATAAATGAATACAATACTGAGGGCCTTCTAGACATGGCTTTTCCCACACTCTTCCCAAATGGTATTGCATTGCAATTGGAACCATGCTATAGAGAAGTTCAGATGCATGAATATGTGTTGCACTTGATGAGGTTTCATGATAATAGATTTGGATGCCATCCAAGATTTCGATATTTTGTATTCAATCTAATGATGAGACATCATAGCAAAGGACTTTCCTCTATTTTTGTCAAACAAAATGTAGAGGATTCCATACCAAACACCATCGATAGTCTACACTTCCACTTACAACAAATGCCCAATACTTAGCTAGCAGAAGAATTGATGCATTTTGGTTCTTCCTTAAGAGGGACCCGCTCATATTGGAACAAGTGTCATGGTGAGTTGTCAAATATGATCAGCCAAATAGGATCCCCTACTCTCTTCTTCACATTAAGTTCTGCAGATACAAAATGGACAAATTTACAATGACTATTTGTGAATGGCATGTCAACCAAACTACAAACTAACAAAGATCGCGCAAACAACATTATCAATAACCCTCATACAACATCCCTATATTTGCATCAATGGTTCACAATATTTCACGAATAAGTAATAGAGAAACTCCTAGGTGAAAAAAATTATTGGTATAGATATGAATGGCAACATCGAGGATCTGCACATATACATGGATTCATTTGGCTTGACAATGCACTAGACATGGACAAACTCGACTAGGACAACCCTGTTGTTGTAGAAATAGCTAAGTCATTCTTTGACAAATATGTTAGTGCATCCAATCCTTGTGCATCATTAGATAGAAACAACACAAGGCACCGGTCTTCGGAAGAAGATCCTTTTTTGCTAAATACAAGTGAGATATTCTCTAGAAATACACTTGTTGACTATGAAGACTTGATCATCTGTGTTCAAAGGCACATAAAATGTACCAAGGCAACATGCCTATGCAAGCTAGGTCACCTTAAAGAGTGTCGTTACCAAGCTCCTTGGACCGAAAGTGATAGCTCTTCCCTATCATGTGACGAATCAGGAAAAAAACATATACCCCTACATGAAATGATGATAGGTTGAATATACATTGCCCAGAAATGATTTCAATATGGAGAGCTAATATGGATTGCCAACAAGTTGTATCGAAATCACTTGTTCTTAAATATATTGTGAAATATGCATCCAAGGCAAAAAGAAAATCAGAGTCTTGTATTGATATGTTAACTCGAATTTGTAAAAAATAAGCAATTGAGGACCAAGCAATAGTAGCATATCACAAATTTATAGCTGAAATCATTGCAGATCGTGATATAAGTGCACAAGAGACATGCCATATGCTTCAAAAACTACCGCTTGTTGTTTGCAGTCGCTCATTTATGACACTAAATGTTGGAAGAAAACTATTCCATCGAATCAAAAGAAACCAAAATGAAATTGCATTACAATTGAACTATCTACACTCCTACATACAATGCCCTCTTGAGATGGAAACAACAACATTGATTGATTCCACTAGATCATTTTCATTTTCTGCCACTTGCAAAGGGTGCAAATGGAAACAAAGGAAAGAAAACACAATTATCAATGTCTTTCCTCGATTCTATGCCATTCCAAATGAGGATTCTGAATAGTTTGAAACATTTGTTGGAGTGACCTACTTCTATACAAGCATTTTCGTAACATTTCAGTGGAAATAGGTCTCACCAAAGATGACATTGTTGCAAATTGGAAGCAAATGAATGTAAATAAATATTATGTGTGGCATGTCGATCACATAGTTGATATAGAGGAAAACCATGAACAGGATGAGGACACTAACAATGAGATAAATCTAGAAAACACTGTACATATGAATGAATGGGAGTTGCTATCACAAATGGGGCTTGGTGGTGCTGGAAATCAAAATGTCCTTGAAATGCTTGGTAGACGTGACTTTGACAATATGAACAAATGGAGTGAATGTTCTATTCCGCCACATTTACATGACACTACTAAACATTTCATAAGCATAAATAGGATGTACGAACAAGATGAAGAAACCACGTTACAATTTAATGATCCACCATATCCACTATCATTCAAACAATAACTTGCACTTACCATTATTAAAGAACATTATAATGAAAATTCCTTCAACCAACCCTTGCACATGATCATACAAGTAACAACACGGACAAGCAAATCTTACCTAATACATTGTAGTAGACATGCACTTTTGAGTTTAGCATCAAAACATTATAATTCGCTCCTTGTTGTTTCTCCTATAGGAATTGCCGCATTCAACATACATGCCTCAACTATACATTATGCCCTTAAGATTCCAATAAAAGAAATGCAACCACTAAGGGGCCAATTGCTATTAATATTTCAAGAACATATGAGACACATAAAATACCTCCTTATTGATGAGATGAGCTTCATAGGACCAAAGATACTATTGAAAATAGATTTAACAGATTGCGTGAAGCTTTCCCCCACCAACAAAACTTGTGCTTTGGTGGGACATCAATCATTCTTGTTGGTGACCTAGCACAACTACCACCTGTTATGGACAAGCCTATCTATGCATCACACTCAAATGCCAAGTTTTTATGGGACCAATTCACTACAATTGTGACACTTCAAACAATACTTTATCAACAAGGCGATTCTCAAGATCAATTTGACTTTCGTCGAATATTACAAAACATGCGTGATGCACAACCAACTAAACAAGATTGGGAATTACTAATGAACCGTACAAACAAACTACTATGTACTGATGAACAAAATAAATTTGACAAAGAAATACACATATACTCCACTCATGATTTAGTTACAACGCACAACAAAAAAATGGTTAAACTACTAAATCTTCATATTGCAATTAGTGTTGCAATCAAAACGCACATAAAACCAAATGTCGATAGTGATGCTAACCAACTTCCCCACGAACTTTTGCTATGTACAGGCCAACGAACAATGTTAACAACAAACCTATGGATACAAGAAGGCCTTGTCAATGGATCACTTGGAGAAGTGCTAGATATTGTATACACAACTGGTTCTAAGCCCCAAGATTTACCTTTGTATGTAGTTATCCGATTTGATAATTACAATGGCCCACCTTTGAACCAAGATGACTCGAAAAATATACCTATAACACCAATATCCCTAGGTAATCACAGAAAAATTCCACTATCCATGGCTTGGGTAATTACCATACATAAATCCCAAGGATTAACATTACCAAAAGCTATAATTGATATAGGTAAAACAATAAAGGGTTAAATCAATAAAGGGCCTTCGTATAGAACCACCATTCTCTTTTGATTGATATTCGAGAATGAAGAATAATCCATACACAATTATCAGGAAAAAGGAGGAGTCTCGACAACAACAACTCTCATTGTAATGAGTAAAAGGTATGCAAATTCAATTTTATATTCTATGCAAAAAAAAAACAAAAAAAAAACTTACTATTAGTTGCTATTCCAAAATTGCTGCATCAAATGCTTAATGCTTCCTTTCTTTGCTTTGCAAACTTTCACATTTATATATTTATAAACCGTCTATATAAAACCATCCATGCATTCCTCCTAAAAAAACACTAACTACTTGTTTCACTGTGCAGAACAAAAGCAAAGAAAAAACAACAAAGCTAACCTCAAACTCATTCATATCAACCATGGAAAAAAGTCATCTTCTAGATCCAAATGTATAAGATTGATAGTTTTTTATGTCTGGAACAAGATTGTATATAAATACTTTGATTATTTATCTTTCAAAATAAACTATTTTATGCACAAATCACAAACAAAATAGGCATCTACAATTATAAGTTATTGTTTCTATTCGACATAACCCTTTCACCTCCTTAAGTGCAAGTGATAGTTATTTAATCACGATTCCATCCATAAAAAGGGTTAAGTGCGCCTTACGGGATTCGACCATACAACCTCGATAATATTATATTCAATATTTAAATTAAAAAATAAAAGGTAGTCTAAAGTGTGAAACAAACGCGCACTTCTTAATTTCTAAGAAATTTCCGTTTGAAAGTTGTCCACATTTGACCCGGCCAATTTTCAGACCCTTCGCGATTTCACCCGCGCCTTCGCCGAAGCGACACCGTCGGCCGGAGAAACTACGCGATGGTTTACAAAGACTCATCGGTAGAGTCACTATAAATAGCCTTCCTGCCTCTTCCAGTATACATCTTCATTTTGGGTTTTGTTATACGAGCCTGTATAGATTGTAGGACGCTTATTTCTCTGTGTCCGTCTCTGTAAAGGCTTCGATTTGCAGATATTTGTGTTCAAGAAAGAAATACATCATGCAGATATTTGTGAAGACATTGACAGGCAAGACCATCACTCTGGAGGTCGAAAGCTCTGATACAATCGACAATGTCAAGGCAAAGATCCAGGATAAGGAGGGAATTCCTCCCGATCAGCAGCGCCTCATCTTTGCCGGCAAACAGCTGGAAGATGGGCGTACGCTTGCTGATTACAACATCCAGAAGGAGTCCACTCTTCACCTAGTTCTCCGTCTCAGGGGAGGAATGCAGATCTTTGTTAAAACCCTAACGGGCAAGACTATCACTCTCGAGGTAGAGAGCTCCGACACCATTGACAACGTTAAGGCCAAAATTCAAGACAAGGAGGGAATTCCCCCAGATCAGCAGCGCCTGATCTTTGCCGGGAAACAGCTGGAGGACGGCAGAACCCTTGCCGACTACAACATCCAAAAGGAGTCCACCCTTCACCTGGTTCTCCGTCTCAGGGGAGGAATGCAAATTTTTGTCAAAACCCTAACGGGCAAGACCATTACTCTGGAGGTGGAGAGCTCTGATACCATTGACAATGTGAAGGCTAAGATTCAAGACAAGGAGGGAATTCCCCCAGATCAGCAACGCCTGATCTTCGCCGGTAAGCAGCTCGAAGACGGCAGAACCCTTGCGGACTACAATATCCAGAAGGAGTCCACGCTTCACCTTGTGCTTCGCCTGCGTGGTGGAATGCAGATCTTTGTGAAAACCCTCACCGGCAAAACCATCACTTTGGAAGTGGAAAGCTCCGACACCATTGACAATGTGAAGGCGAAAATCCAAGATAAGGAGGGAATTCCTCCCGATCAGCAGCGCCTCATCTTCGCTGGGAAGCAGTTGGAGGACGGCCGGACTCTGGCTGATTACAACATACAGAAGGAGTCTACACTTCACCTTGTTCTGCGCCTGCGCGGAGGGTTTTAATTTCTCTGTTTTATTAGGAATTCTGAAATATGTATTCGAGCTTTTTATTTAAATAAATAAATCTGTATCTCTTTTGCCATTTGTCTCTGCTCTATAAACGACAAATCAAACAATGGTTTTATTCAATTGGAATTTTCTGGTATTGATGAGCGTGGAAATTTGAAAAATTTGGGGAATGAAACATCTTAAGTTCTTAGATTTACCTATTCACGCGAGATTGTTTGAAGAAAAATATGGTTGCATTTCATCATGTTAAGTAGTTTGTGAATATTTAGCGACAAAATCAAGTTGTTTTTCTTAAATCTGCTTGCATTTTAAGATTATTTATCGGTCAATTGCAAATATTTTCTGGAAACAATTGTACAAAACGGAATCTAGGGTTGTTTGTAACTGTAAATATAAACAAGAGAATAGAAAGGGGAAAACCGGAAACTGTAGGGTTCTCTCTGCAAGTGTAGTCATAAACAAGAGAATAGAAAGGAAACTTTGTAGTATTTGATGAGTATGTGCTTCTAGAGGTAAATCTGAGAGATAAAGACATTTATACAATCTTGCATAATCTGGTAAATGTTTGAGAAATAATAGTGAAGCTCACCTGGTTATGGGAGTAGAAGATTTCGGTTTTACGAACATTACAGGAGAAACTGGTAATTTTGTAATTATAAATTTAATTTATGATTAATTTAAATTTAATGTATTTTTTAATTGTTCAACTTATTTTTTAGAATTGATATAAAATGAATAATTTATCTTGTATTAAAATTTTTATATTGAAGAGATTTTAAGTTTAGAAATTAGAATTAAGAGAATAAATCTCATAAATAAAATAGAATTTGATCTTTGATGTGATCCGAAATGTTATGCAAAAAACTCAAACAATTTAATCCGGAAACAAGATTGTCGAAATTCGATGTCTCTTAAAATAGAATTTTATTTATTGTTAAATTTGTTGTGGTAATTTTCTTATATTTAGATAATTGAGAATAGGTTATGTTTTTTCATCTACTTTTCTTTATAAGATTATAATGATTAAGATTTATCTATTTTTCTTTAGCAAACTCTATTTATGAATATATATTTAATAATTTTTTTAGTTATTATGATTTTAGAGGTTTTTGAAATATAAAGATAAATTTAATTAAATAAAATTTATTGATCTTGTGATATTACTATTAAAGAACACTGTGGAGATGCATAATCTTGATACTATATTGTGGAATAGTGATCATAAGTGCAGAGGGTGTCACTTATCCATAAGAGCATTTATGATTTTACATGTATTGGGAGCTTAGACGGTGATTTGACAACATATTATGGAAAATAGAATAATATGGCTGGCCATCATGGTGGAAAGAGAGTGGTGGAAAGAGAGTGAGAAATAGGGTTATTTTGAAACCTTGTAGGGTTGATGGTAATGTTACGTGGCTTTGTAATTTATTAGTCATATGTTGACTTCTATAGCTAGGTGTCTCTTGAGTTACTTTGTCATACTAGTGTAGCCTAAAATAACCAAGATGAGCTTGAACAATGAAATAATGTATCCAGTAGCATTAACTATCCCACTAGGATGTTTTGGCACCACCAATTTAGTGCCACAAAATCTAGAACATAAGTTTTCACTCTTATCATTCCCTTAGATTACATGAAATTGAAGCATTTTACAATATTGCATTCGTCACCACTTCGAACAAAGAATAGTTACATCAAAGTTTGATACTTTATGAAACAATTTACTTGAGTGATGTAACTTAGATGGATTGGGATGCATTGACCTAGTGAAGTTATTTCTAACTAGTTCCCACTTAAATTTATTGTGCATCAATTTGTTGTTGTAAAATGTGAAATGCAAAATACCAATACACCCTTTTATTGCAAAAATTGTGAAGAGTACATGGTTATACTCAAGAGGGGGGGTTAATTAGTATAATACAATTCTTTTATTTTTCAAACTTCATACCATAAGCATATCAATTTGCATGATATCAACAACATAAGATGTAGCAATGGCATTGATATCATTGACAACAATCTTGCCCACATTTGACATCAATGATAATGATGACAACTATTTTGTCTATCAATATTTGCTTTACAAATTCTTTGACATCATTGACAACTTTTAATCATACATATGCCCTTGACATCAACGACAACATTAATGATATTATTCTAACAATCTTGCAAATACACTTGGCATCAATGACAATATGTCTTTTCACCTTTGACATCAATGACAACTTCCATCAAATTACAATATTTTTTAATATTGTGTTCATTACTACTATGAAAAATAATTTGATTTTAAGAAAAACTAAGATAGGTTATTGTATACAAACCCAGTTTTTAATTACAGGTTAAAAAAACACTCTTGAATGTCATGGTTTTAAAAAATAGTCTCATCAATTTTTATTTTTTTTCAATCTAAATTATTTTTAGAGACTTAACTAGAAAAATATAGCCTAGAGAGATCAAGATTATTGAATAGTAAAAGTATGCTTCTAATACCATCAACCTATCCAATTAGAGATGTTGATTGTAGCTCTTTAGTGCCACGAGGTGTGGGCTATAAACTATCACTCGTCCCCCTTTCAATTAAAATATTTTATAAAATTGTATTCAATGTCACGGAAAATAGAAATTAATGCTCATATCACCCTTAAATTGAATGAAATAAAAATAATTTACGCTGCTTTCTTCATCACTACAAACAAATGATTTGAATTTGTGAAAAATCAAGATAGGTTTTTGTAGGTGGACTTAACATTCATCTATAGATTTAAATAAAAAATTCCTAACTATCATGAATTCAAAGAATAGTCCCCTTAAAATTTCACACTTTTTGTGATCTGAAGAACTTTTAAGAAACTTGCTTGGACTAATATATTCCAAAATAAACATGATGCCTAAGTATTGAAATTATGTGTATCATAGCAATAAATAACTTGCCTAGATCTATTGACACCTTTAGTTTGGTTGTACAAGGCGTAAAATATCAATACTCACTCTTTGCAACCTTTCATTTGAAAATAAGAATTTTATAAAATCACATTTATTGCCACCAAAAGCAAATGATTTAGAGTTGAAAAAATGAAATAGGTTTTTATAGGTGGACTTAACAACGATTTGTAGATTTAAACAAGAAAGACTTAGGTACATTATTATTTATGAGTGCAATCCCATCAAAGTTTAGGACATTTCTAGTCTTGGGATCTTAAGAGACTTGGCTAAACAAATGTAGCCCAAAATAATTGATATTCTTAAGTAATAAAATGATACATCTAGTTGAATTAACTAGCCCACCCAAATGTTAGTTTAGTGTCATGTAATATCCCTTTTTTGAAATGAGATTTAATAATAAATACTAATAATAAATTAAAATATAAAAATAAAATAATATAATTAAAATTGAATTAAGTTTAATGCATGGTCAAAAGGAATGAAATGAAGAGTTGTGACTCACTCAAACATGAGATATAAAAAGGAGATCATTTCATTTGATAAAGAGATCCATGGATATTCATCATTGAATCAATCATTAGTTCAGAATGAGGGAATCAATTCAAAAAAATATTATTACTCTAAAAGGCAACAATCAAGGTTGGTGACTCAATTCTTGTGCGAGATGGTGACCCTTTCAAAAACAAATTATAAAGGAGAGATCATTCCAAAGATACATCCAATAAATTCAGTCAATTCAAGCATCAATCATTTAAAAAATAATCCAAGCATTATTCGAATATTGACTTGTCAATCCATAAAGATATTAATTAACAAGGATAATAAAAAATAATCTGGCAAACACAACAAATAATCAGTTTTATAGAAGATGGAGAGCGGGAGAGCAAGAGCGGGAGCGGAGGGGTTTCATGCGAAGGAGTTGCAGAAGATGGGGAAGTGGTGTTGCAGCTGAGGATGATTTCCTCCCTCTCCTCCTTTCACCTTCCATGTCGCGATTGTCTGATGGGGCTCTTCGTGGCTCTTCTTTGCTAGATTGGTGGGTGGAGGAGTTTGGTGTAGAGGAAGGAGTGGAGGTTGCGGCAGCGATGGAAGTGTTTTGGAATGGGTTTTTTGCAGCTTCTGTTTTTGGTCTTCAGGGGTGTGCGGTGGTTCCTGTCAATGGCATTTTTTCTGCTCTTTCTTTGGTGGGTGGTGTTCTCCTGCCTATGTCTGGAATGGTGTTTGGGAAGATCTAGGACCCTAGCAGATCTCTTGTGGAGAGGCTCTTTGTGTTCTCTCCTTTCCTCTGTGCTGAGGATTTTTTGTTGTTCTGGCCTTTGGTGCTCTGGTTCTTCGAAGGAGCTTCTTTTTTTGGTTCTTCTTTGTTGGGCTACTCTCCTATTAAGGTGGAGAGTTGTCTTTGGTGTGAACCTTTGAGAGGGGTTTCTTGGCTCTTGTTCTTTTCCCCTCCTTGTCTGTTAGAGGTGACCATATTTCCTATGGAGGTGGATATTTGGTGGAGGGGAAAGGGCTAGTTTCTGCTTTCTGCTAGAGAGTGTTGGTTGTTGTCTTTCTGCTTCATTCTCCGTCCTGTAGAGCTGGAGATCTTTCCTATTGAGGTGGAGAGATGGAATGTTGGGGATTTTTGACTTTTGGTGCTCCTCTTGATGTTGGCTATGGATGCCTGTTTCTTCTCTCAAAGGTGTCTCCTTGGGTGGGTCTAGAAGTTCTTTTTCCCAGACTCCCAGCTTGTCTCCTGGGCTAGTTCCTTTTTGTTGTTTCTTGGTTTGGCCTCCTTCCTTCTAGTTTTTGGGGTCTTTATTCCCCCTTTTTCTAGTGGTGGGTTCTTGGTTTATCCCACAGGCAGGTTGATTGCTATTAGTTTTAAAGGGCCCAGTTGGTCTTTCCGTTGTCTTTGGTTTGGGGAAAATCTTGTGTCTGGTGTTTTGAGCTCATTACTTAAGGTTGAGGGTGCCTGGCAAAACCCCTGGATGCTGGTTTTGGGTTCCATTTTAAAACCCAGTTTGAAGGTTGAGGGAGCCTTTCAAAACCCCTACTGGCTAGATTCAAATTGTATGAATATCTGTTGTAATCTGGTGTTGTTATTGAAGGTTAGGGGTACCTTTCAAAACCTTGAAAGTTGGCTGAGGGTGCTTGTTATACCCTCGATTATTACTCTTCTATGTTATAGTTTGGAGTTGTAGCTTTGTTGGGTGTGGCGTGACTATGTTGGTTGTTGCTGGTTTTAGTCATCTTTGCTGGATTTTGGCTGTGGTTTTTCATTGTTTATTTCTTTTAGCAGCCTGCTTTGTTGGGTTCTAGATCCTAGTAAAATCTATTGGGTTTCGGGTCCCTCCAAAACCTGTTGTATGGGGTTTTAGGTCCCCTCAAAACCTACTTTTCCCCTAATCAAAAACAAATAATCAGTTTTGAATTTGAATTAGAGATCATTCCAAGGGTTCATCCAATAAATTCAACCATTTCAAGCACCAATGATTTAAAAAAGCATCCAAGTATTATTCAAATATTGGCTTGTCAGTCCATCAAGAAATATTAATCAACAAAGGCAATAAAAGCTAATCTAGCAAATACATTAATTAGTTAGCTTTGAATTTGAGCAAGTATCTTGCAAATAGGAAGGACATAATCCCTTCCAAGCTCACAAGAATAAAAAAGCTGAAAACCCTTTCATGCTCTTATCAAGTTTTGATGAAAACCAAAATCTTGGTCAAGGAGGCTGAAAACCCTTTCATGCTCTTTGGGATGGAAACCTCTAATTCAATAGATTTGTAAGTATTTCCAAAGAATTTACTATAAGATTGAGTCTGAGAACTGTGCTATGATTTATTGATCTAAATATTATTAAAAATTCTTAATATTTGATAATTTTATTATCATTTTGAGTAAATATTATTATTTTAAAGAAAAAAATCAAGAATATCCCCAAAAAAGTACATTACAATTAGTATCAAAGCACTAATTCTACCTTATTGTAAGGTAAAGATAAAATTATCAATGCATTCTAATCAAAGTGATTTGAAAGTCTATGATTCAAGAGTTATTGTACATATCAATAGTCTAATGAAATAACTATCAACCACTAAGCTAATCATATTTTAATAAAGTGGAACTAAAACGCACATTTTTATAATGGAAACAATAACATACTTTATTCATTCTTAAAAAAAAAATTGAATACATGGATGACTACAAACCTTCAGCATTCATGGTTGCAATAGGTTGGTTCTTTATGCGTATTTTAGCTCAATATAATTTTCACCTATATGCTAGACCCACACAAATCATTCTAGTTTAGGCAACATCACCACCATCTCATAGCATTATAAACTTGACCTTCACAAAAAATAAGGGCTTCATAATCACAAGTGCTCACATCAAGCTCTTATAAAATAAGCAACCATCATACATCATTATTACATGTGTGGTTATAATTTTCAACACATGAATCACAAAAATGATTTAAAACACGACTAACCCATCAACACAAAAGTCAACACTACAATCTAACACTTCAAGTGAAGGACCACGCTCTTCAAATTGTCCCTATGTTTCAAGCTTATTTTGGCAACTTGTTGCATTATATTCACTAATGAAATCAAACTAATAACATTTACCTCTTCTTTCTAATTTTCTTGAACAATCTTCGTATGCATCATCTTTGTCTTATCATCAACATGAAAGTGATTGCATGTCTTGCACCAAATAAATTAGCTCTCATATGTCTCCACATGGTCACCATTTTCACAATCATCAAGGATAAGTTATTATAATTGAAAATCATTGAATTGTCATTCATATTAGAAAAACTATTCATGCAACATAAAGTCATTCATTTCAATGTGTCAGAATACATATATATGGATGTTGTTATCTCTAAGAAAGTATCCTAATTTGTGATTGTTTGAGGACAAGCAATCTTGGGCAGGGTAGACAATAATTGTTGGCATTATTGTCATTGATGTCAACAAGTGATGCAGAGAAACAACAAGTGTTGTAGGTTGCAGAGTTATCATGCAGAGAATCAAGTGTTATGTAAGTGAAGTTGTCATATTGGGATAGCAATGTCGAATATAAAGTATGCATGAAATTGTCATATCGGGATAGCAATGTCGAAAAACAAAGGCAAAGCCACTTTTCGGGATACATGGACAAAGGCGGAGTAGCATCTTTGAGTAATGCCGACAATGTTAACTACTCCAACATCATTGTATCAAAATAGTTATGTCAACCAGGTGATTGAGGATGAGTATCGGGGTAGCTTTTGTAAGGAAGTTAAGTAGCGGAAACAACTTCCTACACTAACCTTGAGAGGAGGGTAATGCAAAACTTTTTCAGATCATTACAACAGTTACAGAAAATAGAAATAGATATAATAGCATTCATACCACAACACAGTGATTTACGTGGGGAAAACCCTTTTGGGAGAAAAACCCCACCCTCCAAAAGCAGCTCAATATTTTATTCAGCAATCAAAAACAGATTACAACATACTTGCAGAGCAAGCTCTTCGCAGGAGTACCACTAATCAGAGATTCAGAGGCAACTCAATAGCCATAAGACTCTTACACACAACCTCTATCTCACACACCTCATAAATAGGAGATACAATACAAGAAACCATCAAACGGTATTACAAAACCATGGGCTAAAACCACCCAATAAGGTGTAGCCGACCTTATCTCCCTTCTAGACGCTCTATGACATGTTAAAGCACACATCAACACGTGTCGCTCCCTTTTACAGCTCATTTATGTATCCGATACAAATTATTTTTCCTATTTCAGGAGTACAAACTTCCGGAGGCCATAACTTGAGAACCGGGTGTCCGATTGACGAACCGTTTGAAGCGTCGGAAAGCTCGCGAAGTGCTCTATCACCTCGTAACCCGCTTCACCGGTTACGACCACTTTTCAGGGCATTTCGGAGCCTCTAAAGTCCCCAAAATTAAGTTTAAATATTTTATTGCACCCCTCCAAGACGAAAACTTTAATATCTTCAAAACTAGTTGTGACCTTGCGACGAAACTTTACCGGAATGCTTATCTAGCCAACCAAAAGCTTCAGGGAGAGTTTCGCACCATTTCGTGCTCAAATGAAAACTTACTATAAATTGTAACCTCACATAAATGCAAGGTTGAGACACCATTTTTCCCAACAAATCTCCCACTTGTCGAACACCTTGCAAGAGCGGAAGGGAATGTCAACACAATGAATCAATTGCTAGGGGCCATAAGGCCCATAGACTCTGAACACCATCTGAACTTCTCTGTGCTCATAGCCTTAGTTAAAGCATTTGCAACATTCATCAAAGTTTCCACCTTAACCAGCTTCACCCTACCATCTTCGACCATATCTCTAACAAAATGATACTGAACATCAATATGTTTGGTCCGGGCATGAAATGTCGGGTTCTTAGCTAGGCTAATTACACTCTGACTGTCACAGTAAACTGTCACTGTACCTTGTTTTATTCCAATATCTGAACACAGTCTCTTAAGCCAAATGGCCTCTTTACAAGCATGAGTAGCTGCCATATACTCTGCTTCAGTAGTGGATAAAACAACCACAACTTGTCGCTTACTCATCCAACTAATTGCACCACCAAACAAAGTAAACACATAAGCACTGGTGGATCTTCTGCTATCAATATCACCTGCCCAATCTGAATCCACATAACCATGGATATCAAGGGAAGTCATGTCTCCAACTGAATTACCATGATAACACAAAGAATACTCTGAAGTACCCTTCAAATATCTGAAGACTCTTTTGACTGCATCCCAATGAACTCTACCAGGATTAGACATATATCTAGAAAGTACTCCCACTGCTTGGGCAATGTCTGGTCTAGTACAGACCATAGCATACATCAAGCTTCCAACCGCACTCTGGTAAGGCACTCTGCTCATGTTTTCCATCTCCAATGGGGATGTAGGACAATCTGAAATAGATAGTTTCATTCCAACTGTAAAAGGAACACTCAATGGTCTACAATTCTACATGTTGAACCTCTGTAACACTGAATTCACATACTTACTCTGGCCTAGCCATAGCTTTCTGTTCACCCTATCTCTTCTAATTTCCATCCCAAGAATGTGCTTTGCTGCACCAAGATCTTTCATTTCAAATTTAGCAGCGAGCTGAGACTTCAGTTCTGAAATCATACCTTTCCCTTTACCAATGAATAACATATCATCAACATACAATGCAATGAATAAGAAATGATCACCATAAGATTTATAATAAACACAGTGATCTGATTTAGAACGTTCAAATCCCAAACGCAACACATATGTATCAAATTTCTGGTACCACATCCTAGGACTTTGTTTGAGGCCATACAAAGATTTCTTCAATTTACAGACCAAATTACTTTTGCCTTTCACCACATAGTGCTCCGGCTGTGTCATATAAATATCTTCCTCCAAATCACCATGAAGGAAAGCAGTTTTCACATCCATTTGCTCAACCTCTAAATCATAAGCAGTAGCAATAGAAAGCAAAAATCTAATGGACGTCATTTTTGCAACAGGAGAAAATATCTCACCGTAATCAACACCCTCAACCTGAGAGTAGCCTTTTGCAACCAACCTTGCTTTATACTTCTCAATGCTCCCATCTGAACCAATCTTTTTCTTGAACACCCATTTACAACCAACAGGTTTTCGTCCTTCAGGCAATGGTACAAGATCCCATGTATCATTCTTTTTCAAAGCTACCATTTCTTCCTCCATAGCAATCTTCCAGGATTCTGCATCATTCATACCTAATGCCTCTTCTACAGATTTCGGTTCATCCACACTAGTATTCAAAGCAAAAATACATCTCCAATCATCAGGTGAATACCTTTCAGGTGGTTGTCTATGTCTTGTAGACCTTCGAACAAGCTGAGTTGGAGGTTCTTCCTCCTCTTCTGAAGATTCAGAGCTAGACGAGCTCTCCTCAAATTCTTGCCTATCTAGGGGTCTCGATTCAACTCTTTCAGGTGTAGAAGGAAGTTGAATCACATCTTCTTTTTTTAGTCTGTTCTGGCTGCAATGTAACAGAAGGAGACTTAATTTCTCTAAAAATAACACTTCTACTGTGAATTACCTTTTGTGCAACAGGGTCCCAAAGCTTGTATCCTTTCACACCATAACTATACCCGACGAAGATACATTTCACAGCCTTGTTCTCCAACTTTGTTCGCTTCTCTTTTGGCACATGTGCATATGCCTCGCAACCAAAAACTCTAAGATGTCTCAATGAAGGCTTGTGACCTGACCATGCTTCCATAGGCGTTTTATCAACAAGAGCTGATGTAGGAGACCTGTTAATCAGGTAGCAAGCAGTGGCAACAGCTTCAGCCCAAAACTTTTGTTCGAGACCAGCACCACTCAACATACTCCTAGCCTTCTCCATCAGTGTCCTGTTCATTCTTTCTGCAACTCCATTCTGCTGTGGAGAATACGGAGTTGTCTTCTGCCTGTTAATTCCACAGTCTTTACAGAATCCATCAAAATCATTAGAGCAAAACTCACTGCCATTATCAGTTCTCAAACATTTTATTTTCTTTCCAGTCTACAACTCAACCATTGCTTTAAATTCTTTAAAACGACTAAAAACTTCAGATTTACTCTTTAGAAAATATACCCGTGTCCTTCTACTAAAATCATCAATAAATGAAACATAATATGTGGATTTTCCAATCGAAGAGACATCTACTGAACCAAACACATCAGAATGGATAAGATCCAAAACACCACAAGTTTTATGAGAACTCGAGTAAAACTGAACGCGGTTTTGTTTTCCATAAATGCAATGTTCACATAAATCAAAGTCAAGATTACAATCATTCAAACCTTCAACAAGATTTTTATTTTTCAAGGTCCTTAGACCCTTTTCTCCAATGTGGCCAAGTCTCTGGTGCCATAACATAGTCTTCTCTGCAGGTAACTTTGCTTCAGACGAAAGAGCACCCTTAGGTACCCAAAAACCATTTCCATCTGCTGAAGGTGAAACCTTCAAATCTTCTAGTGAAGTATCCGCAGATTTACTTTTTACAGAAGTGCTATTACACTCAACAGTGTATGCTTCAAGCTTATATAAAGTGCCAAACCTGACACCTCTAGCAACTACCATAGCACCCTTAATCATCTTACATCCTGTTCCAGAAAAGACTACCTACACACCCGCATCTATCAGTTTGCTCACAGATAACAGGTTTCGTTTTAATCCAGGGATATGCAGCACACCATTAATCCTTTTTATTCTACCATCAGAAAACCTGATTCTAACTTTACCTCGACCAACAATGTCTAGAGGTGAATCATCACCCAAGTACACCTTACCTCCATTAAATACTTCATATTCAGAAAACCAATCTCTATTGGAAGTCATATGAAAAGATGCACCTGAGTCAATTAGCCAGGCATCATTACCTGCATGAGTCGCCAAAGTCGCAATAAATGCATCACCATCTTCCTTGTCAGACTCAGAATCAGAATCGAACTTTTTCTTTTTCTTCTTTGCAGTCCTTACGGATGTGACCCGCTTTACCGCAATTCCAGCAAATGACTTTGGACTTTCCAGGAGATTTCGATCTCCCTTTGGATTTGGACTTGCCGCGCTTCTCATTCTTCTTGCCTTTCTCCTTAGGTCTTCCACGAACGGTTAGGGCTTCCTTTGAACTGATGGATACCTTCCTTCGCATCTCTTCATCGAGTAGGGCACCCACCACGTCTTCAGATTTCAAAACAACAGAAGTACTACCGATAGCCATAACAAGAGAATCCCACGAATCAGGCAAAGAGCAAAGCAAGATCTGACATTTCTCCTCCTCGTCCATCTTAACACCGACGGATACTAATTGAGCCACCAACATATTGAATGCTTCCAGGTGGTCTGCAATTCGTCCACCCTCTTCCATCTTCAAGGAATACAATTTCTTTCTTAAGAAAAATTGATTTAATAAAGATTTCACTTGATACATCTCACCAAGCTTAGTCCATAGCTTCTTTACAGAGTTCTCTTCATGGACATTGATTAGAACAGAGTCTGCCAGGCACAGTCTGATTAGACCCTTGGCTTTCCGGTCCATAACATCATACTGAGCTGCCGCAGTAGGATCTGAGGGCCTTTGGACATTCGCATCAATAGCATCCCAAAGATCTCGATCTATTAGCAGATCTTCCATCTTCAGCTTCCACATCTCAAAATTACTTCCATTAAATTTCTCCACCTCTATTCTCCCTAACGAACTCGCCATCTGAATATTCTTGCAACAAGATCAAAAAGTGTCTTCTGCACAAGCTCCCACTCAAATCTAGATTAGTTCAAAAAACCCAACTGCCCACAATTGAAACCAAAGGTGATCAGGCTCTGATACCACTTGTAAGGAAGTTAAGTAGCGGAAACAACTTCCTACACTAACCTTGAGAGGAGGGTAATGCAAACTTTTTCAGATCATTACAATAGTTACAGAAAATAGAAATAGATATAATAACATTCATACCACAACACAATGATTTACGTGAGGAAAACCCTTTCGGGAGAAAAACCCCACCCTCCAAAAGCAACTCAATATTTTATTCAGCAATCAAAAACAGATTACAACATACTTGCAGAGCAAGCTCTTCGCAGGAGTACCACTAATCAGAGATTCAGAGGCAACTCAATAGCCATAAGACTCTTACACACAACCTCTATCTCACACACCTCATAAATAGGAGATACAATACAAGAAACCATCAAACGGTATTACAAAACCATGGGCTAAAACCACCCAATAAGGTGTAGCCAACCTTATCTCCCTTCTAGATGCTCTATGACATGTTAAAGCACACATCAACACGTGTCACTCCCTTTTACAGCTCATTTATGTATCTGATACAAATTATTTTTCCTATTTCAGGAGTACAAACTTTCGGAGGCCATAACTTGAGAACCGGGTGTCCGATTGACGAACCGTTTGAAGCGCCGGAAAGCTCGCGAAGTGCTCTATCACCTCATAACCTGCTTTGCCAGTTACGACCACTTTTCAGGGCATTTCGGAGCCTCTAAAGTCCCCAAAATTAAGTTTAAATATTTTATTGCACCCCTCCAAGATGAAAACTTTAATATCTTCAAAACTAGCTGTGACCTTGCGACGAAACTTTACCGGAATGCTTATCTAGCCAACCAGAAGCTTCAGGGAGAGTTTTGCACCATTTCGTGCTCAAATGAAAACTTATTATAAATAGTAACCTCACATAAATGCAAGGTTGAGACACCATTTTTCCCAACAGCTTTTGAAGGCAAATTAACAAATTTCCACTACGCCGATAGTATACGCTATTCCGATAGAGGAAAATCATCGGAATAACATATGTCGATGAAGTTTGTCACCATGGAGTTAGCATTTTGGAGTAACCTATGCTGATAAAAAGAGGCTAATATTGTATCATCGATTTAACTTGTTCTATCGATCTAACAAGTTTTTCTTATGTTGATAGTAATGGCTATTCTGATGAGTGTTTGTTTTTGCTTGAAGTCTTTCAGTTTGGAGTAACCTATGTCGATGGAGTTTTTTCACCATGGGGTTTGAGTATCGAGATACCTATGCCGATAAAGGTGAGTTGACAGTATGTTATCAAAATGACTTATACTGTCAATCTAACATGATTTTCCTATGTCAATAGTTATGGCTACTCCGATATGTGGTCATTTTGGCTTGGAGCCTCTTCATTCGGGATAGCCTATGGTGACAAGTGAAATCAAAGATGAGTTTTTCATCGGAATAACTCATGTCGATGAGAGAGATCGAAGGCATCAAGTGGTCATCGAGATAGGTTGTGAAGGCGGAGTTGAGGCAAGATGTCATCCCGATAGTTAATGCTATATCGATGAAGCTTTGAGAATCCAACTTCGGGATTGCTATAGTGATGAACATGTTTGCAGAACGCATAACACGAAAGGTTATCCACAACATGAAGTTTGACCCATTTGTGCAACCCGATAGTCCATATGGATCTTGACCAACCTTGACCATATGAACTAGACCAAGAATATGAGGACATGTGGCTCCTTGGTGGACAAAACAAATTAGATATGTGAAAGTCGGTGATGATAAATAGTGTTGTTGATTCTTCTAGGGTAGGTCGACAGAAGATGATGATCCCATTAATGGTGATCCAGTTGCAGATAGGTTCACGGATCAAGATGACCAACTTGAAGGAGATTGGATCTACTGGACAAAACAAGTTTGCTAAAAATAGCAACCCAGTGCAGAAAAAGAGCAAAACAAAGCAGGGTCATTCAATGCATGTGGTCGATTCAAGGAGGGAAATCCAATCTACTGTAGACTGCATCCTTGAAGAAAAAATTGAGATTACTAAGTTTAGTAATCTATATACATAATGACCTAAAGATAGATAAAACACATTTAATGTGAGCGGCTAGTCTAAGATCATCAAGACAAAGAATGAAATATTGTTGATACAGAGCTGACTGCAGGCGGAGGTAATTTGGTGTGATTCGACAGGAGTAGGTGAGATAGAGATAATGGTGAAAATAGAGACAATTGTAGAAGTCAATTCTAAAAAGGTGAAGTACTAAAGAGAGTGTTGTTGCTGAGAGTATATAGTGAGTATTGAGCGATAGAGAGCTAATAGAGTGTAACATTTAGAAATAGAGAGAGAGCAATTGCAGAAACAAAGCACTGAGGGCAGTTGTAGAAGCAAAAGATTGAGAACAGAGTAGTCTGAGAAAGGTGAAGCTGAGGTAGAGAGGAGGAGACAATCAGATAGAAGGAGAAGAAAGAAATAGAGGAAGAATACCAGCAAGCAGAGAAATCCTTTCTGAAAGTGTAAAAAATTGTTGCAAAACCTCGTTTGCAACAAGGCATATAACTTGTATTTGAAATCTATACTTGTTGTAATCTCTAAGTGGGTGCTTAGAGAAGGGGTAGGTGCTCCTTTGAGTAGGTTCTCATAAAAATAGGGGTTGGTGCTCCTTGAGTTGGTGCTTAGAATATCAGGGGTTGGTGCCCTAAAACATATTGTAAACTGTTATTTACTGTGAGGCTGGATTTGAGCAGTAGACTCCAACAACTATTCTCATCGAGATTTTTCCCACAATGGGTTTTCCTAATACATCTGGTGTTATGTGATGTGCTCTTGTGTGTGTGTGTGTGTGTCTATGTTTGCATTACATCCTTAGAATCTGCACACTGAACTTAAAGTTTTAAAATACATTGATTCACCCCCCGCCCCTCTCAATGTCCATTTGTGTTCTTCAATTCTTATTAGAGCACTAGTTTCCCTTGTAGTTGTAATGGTGAAAAAAAGGTGAATGATGGAGAGATCAAGAGGAAAGATTTTCTTCCCTTCGAGGAGAGATGAAAATTTCACTGCAGATTTCCCTTCAAACACTTTATCCACATTACATTTAAAAGAGGGGGGAAATTCAATAGATCCAATCTCTTAGGGAAGACATTGAATACTAAATGAATTGATAATGGGATAGGAATGACAAGCTAACCCCTCTTTTATAATGGAAAATGATTGAATTGTGTTGTAAGACTAAGTGTAAAAGTAGCAAAGAACTGATTATAACTCGAGATGGAAGCATGAGATGAAGTTGTGCACCTGGATATGGCTATAACATGTCGAGACAAAGCTGCCCTATGAATTTGAGGAAAATTTGTCGGGACTGTGCTGAAAGTGTCCACGGTCCTCCGAAAAATCCGCGAAACGAAAAGGGTTTTTTTGCCTCTGCAAATGGAGTCTAAATCTGCAAACACAACTGCACACCTACAACCTACACACAGAAAAGAGAGGAAAAGGGGTTGGGATTGGGGGTTTGCCTTTAGGTCATACCCCAGTTTTGGAATTAACCAAATGATGAAAGAAAGTGCTTGCAAGTAAATGTAAATGAAAGACTGAAATGTAAGTCACCTTAAGGGAGGTTGTAGATAGAATGTAGGTAGATTTGCTTTGCTTGTATGGAATTGAATGTTGAAAGGGATCTCCTCTTCAATGGTTGAATCCTTGACTTGAATGCAACCCCTAGCCTTGAAGGGAGACTTGAGAATGCTCAATGCTAGAAAGGAATGCTTGAATGCTTGAACTTATGCCCGCCTTATCACTTATCCAACTTTTTTGCTTCTTGAACTCATGCAAATGAGAGGGCAATTAGGGCTAATTGACTAATTTTTCATTAGAGGTTGACATAGGGAAAGTTTTCCCACTTTATGCAAAGTACAATGCAAGGATAGGATAGAGGGGGGCCCAAAATAGGGCAACAATAGGAGAGCCATGCCCCTTTCCTTCCCTTGTCTCAGAATAGGAAGTAGGTCCAGGCAGTGTGGAGGGCAGAACAAGTGTGGTTTTTGAGGGTTGAGAAAGTCTCGGGTCTCCGATCAAGCTTGGGGACTCGTATCGGCAACATGAAGACCCTAATGTGGTCGTAAATTGCAAGGGTTGCAATTTTATGACACTACAGTAGTAAAAGCGTTCTTTAGCTTGGGTAGATTCTAGCTAGTGAACATAATGGCTGGGTATGAATACTCATCTTCTAAAGAACCTATCTTTTATGGTACCAACTATGCCTTCTGAAGTAGAAGAATGGAAACCTACCTGTCTTCCCTAGGATTTGATATCTGGATGTCATTAAAAAATGGTTACATTGTTCCTCAAGTTCCTCCTACTGACCCTGATGCTAAAAGGGAATATGAGAACAATGCTAAAGCTAAGAATGCAATCTTAAGTGGTGTGTTAGATACAGAGTTTGTCAAAGTCTTGCATTGTACATCGGCAAAAGAAACTTGGGACAAGCTGCATAGTGTATATGAAGGAGACACCAAAGTAAAAGAAGCCAAATTGCAAAATCTAAGAGCTCAGTTTGAAAATCTAAAAATGAAAGAAGAAGAGAAGATAGCTGATTATTTGGAAAGAGTGGATGAGACTGTGAGTGCTATAAGAGGACTTGGAGAGGAACTCAAAGATGAAGTTACTGTGAAGAAGGTATCGAGATCATTAACCTCAAAGTATGATACAAAAGTCTCAACCATTGAGGAAGATAAAGACTTAAAGACCTTCTCTATGGATGAATTGTTTGGCTCTCTGTCTACCTATGAGATGAGAAAAATAAGTGTTGAACCTTCAAAGAGAGAAGTTGTCTTCAATACCACACATAAAGGAAAAGAAAAAGCTTCAAATGAAGATGAAAATGACTGATATTTCTAAAGCTAACTTTGTTAGAAAGCTCAAGAAAAGATCAAGCAAGTATAGAGGAAAGCTACCTTTTAAGTGCTTTGACTGTGGTAAAATAAGACATTTTGCTACTAAGTGTCCCTATAAGAAGAAGTAAGATAATAATGTGGAAGGTGTCAAGGATAAGGGTAAAAGGTTTTATAAACCAAGAATAAGAAATTTTCAAAATAAGAAAGTTATTTACTCAATTGATAGTGATGTCTCTGATGATGAAAGTGAGTTGGTTGAGAAATAGAGTGAAGATGAAAAACAAACTAGTGTCTTCATGACTCAAGAGATCCTTAATGAGAAACATAGTGCTGGTAAATCTAAAAATATAGATGATAGTGAGGAAGAAGATCTAGATGTTGTGGTTGACCTTGAAGGAGAATTGGTTTGTTCTCTTGAAGAACTTGACAAAGTATTAAAAGAGTTCAAGAAGTACAAGAAGTTTGTCATTAAAGAGCATGAATTACTAAACAAGAATATTGAAGAATCAAATAGCAATCTTGCTGCCATAACTACTCAATTGGAAGAAACCAAAAGAATGTATGAAGTGACAAAACTAAATTTATAAAACAAAGAGAAGGAGTATTAGAGAAAGAAATTGTGAATCTCAAAAAGGAACTTGAAAAGTGCAAAGATGAACTCAAGGTGAGAATCAAGTATGAGGGAAACACTAATGCATTGGACAAAATGTTGAACAAGCAGAAGCACTCAAAGGATGCAGAAGGAGTTGGATTTGATGCCAATAAATGTTCTACCAACAAGAAATCAACAAATAAAGAGATACATTTTCTCTTTAAGTAAGAGTGGAAATGAACAAACTTTCACCGTCAGCAAGCCCATTGAGAAGAAAACATATGTTGTTACAAAGAGCAGTTATGCTGATCCAAAAGGAAAAGCCAAGATGGATGATGGAGATGTCACAAGAGTCAAGGATATGAGGAAGAACTCAAGAAGACTGAGTTATGCTGCTCCAAGGAGACCAATAAGAAATAATTTCAACAATGATTGGTATGTACCTCAGTTCCATGGTTACTATTATAAATGCAATACTTGTGGTCATTGAATTGCAGAATGTAGACTTATGCATAGGTCCCCTCCTAGTTATGAAAGTAGAAATCCTTTTGATGTTCTTAGAGACACAAATATTATTTGTTACCATTGTAATGGGATTGGTCATAGAAGTTATCAATGTAGGAGATATAGTTTTCAATCCTATGATAGTCCCTTAAGTTCATCATTCAATAAAAATATTAAATGTTATAATTGTAAAATTAGGACAACTAAGCAATAGAAGAAAATGTCACTTTTGGAACCAAAGACAAAATCAGATTAGAATATGACAGTAAAGAAGAAGAAAGAATCAAAACAAGTATGGGTAGAGAAGGATAAAGATAAGGCTGATTCAAGTTTGATTGTTCAAACTGCTCTGCATGTTGAAAGGGAAAACTTGTGGGTAGTGGACAATGGTT
The DNA here is from genome assembly GCF_030272615.1 of Cryptomeria japonica. NCBI lineage: Eukaryota > Viridiplantae > Streptophyta > Pinopsida > Cupressales > Cupressaceae > Cryptomeria > Cryptomeria japonica. The sequence continues at coordinate 456,256,193 of NC_081408.1, read as the reverse complement.
GCTCCAACCACATGATTGGTGATAAGAAGAAGTTTATAAAGATTGAAGAATGGAATGGTAGTTCTATGAGGTTTGGAGATAACTCATCAATCAAAATCAAGGGCAAAGGTTCACTAAACATTGATGGCAAACTGAAAGCTCATGATGTATATTATGTGGAAGGTCTGAAACACAATTTTCTCAATGTGAGTCAAATGTGTGACAAAGGATATAAGTTTACATTTAATTCAAAAGGATGCCAAATCAAAAAAGAAGGAAATGGGCAGCTTGTTGTTGAAGGCAAAAGGACATATGGAAATGTGTACAACTTGAAAGAATGCATTGAGTCCCAATGCATGATGGGACAAGTTGATGAAAATTGGTTATGGCATAGAAGACTAGGTCACATCAATTTTGGTAATCTTGTTGAAGTGAGCAAGAGAGGGTATGTTAGGCACATACCTCAGATTATCAAACCAACAAGAACTTTATGTGATGAGTGTCAAAGAGGAAAACAAACTAAAGAGAGTTTCAAGACAAATGAGTACTCAACTGCAAGTCCTTTAGAGCTCGTGCATATTGATTTGTTTGGGCCTACAAGAACAAGAGCCCTAAATGGAGAAAGATACTTTATGCTGCTTATGGATGGTTTCTCTAGGATTACATGGGTCACCTTCCTACAAGACAATTCTCAAGCCTATGGAAGATTCAAAATATTTAGGAAGATGGTTAAGAAGGAAAGTGGATACAAGCTGAAATGTCTGAGGTCAGACCGTGGAGGTGAGTTTACATCAAATGAATTTGAAGACTACTATGAGAGACATGGAATCAGAAGACAATAATCAACCCCTAGGACACCACAACAAAATGGTGTCGTGGAAAGGAAAAATAGAACAATCAAGGAAATGGAAAAGACAATGTTGAATGAAGCTAATCTGCCTGATGTATACTAGAAAGAAGTAGTCCATACTATTGTATACACATTAAATAGAGTTCAACTGAGAGTGAACAATATAATGACACCTTATGAGTTATGGTATGATAGGAAAGCATCAGTCAAGTATCTCAAGGTGTTTGGTAGCAAGTACTTCATCAAAAGAGATGAAGATGGATTAGGAAGTTTTGATTCAAGAAGTGGCAATGGTATCTTCTTGGGGTACTCTACTCACAACAAGGCCTATAAATGTTTCAACAAGAGGCTAAAGAAGGTAATTGAGAGTGTACATATAAGAGTGGATGAAGATCTACATAAAGAAAAATAGAGCATAATAAATCAAATTGAAGAATCACATGTTGAAGATGAAGAGAAATCTGAAAGTGAACAAGAAGAAGTACCCATCAAGACTCCAAATAGATATGTGAAAAAGAATCACCCTGAAGAGAAGATCATAGGCAACACAAATGAGGGTGTACAAACTAGAAGAAGACTTGCAAGAAATAATGAACAAGTAAACTTCTGCCTCATGACTGAGATGGAACCCAGGACATATATTAAGGCCAGCAAGAGTTAAAAGTGGATAAAGGCTATGGAAGAAGCGTTGCAACAGATAGAAAAGAGAAAAACATGGGAATTGGTCCCTAGACCTACATAAAAAAAATTCATTGGGACAAAATGGATCTACAGGAATAAGATGAATGAAGAAGGCAAGGTAGTGAGAAATAAGGCAAGACTAGTGTGCAAGGGTTATGCTCAGGTAGAGGGCATAGATTTTGAAGAAACATTTGCACCAGTTGCAAGACTTGAATCTATAATGATGGTCTTGGCATTCTCAGCATATAAAAGATACAAAGTATATCAAATGGATGTCAAATCTGCATTCTTGAATGACAATATTGAAGAAGTCTATATTGAGAAACCTGAAGGATTTCAACTACATGAAGATGAGAACTTTGTATGTAGATTGAAAAAAGATTTGTATGGTCTAAAGTAGGCACCTAGAGCATGGTATTCTAGGTTGGATAAGTACCTCCATCAACAGGGTTTCAGAAAAGGAAATGTTGACAACAACCTATACATCAAGGTAGATGGTTACTACATGGTACTAGTAGTGGTATATGTAGATGATATCATCTTTGGAGGCAACAAAGATGTTCTATGCAAAGAATTTGTTAATCATATGCAATCAGAGTTTGAAATGTCCATGCTTGGAGAGTTATCATATTTTCTTGGTTTGCAAATATTACAGCAGAATAAGGGCATATTCATCTCTCAAACCAAGTATGCAAAAGATATGTTTAAAAAGTTTCAAATGGAGGACATCAAACCCGTTAGTACCCCCATGGTGATAGGATCCAAATTGAGCAAAGATGATGAGTCGCCTAGTGTGGATTAGACCTTGTATAAATCCATGATTGGAAGCCCGTTGTAACTTACAACATCAAGGCCTAATATAGTTCGAGTTGTATGCATAGTTGCAATATTTCAAGTAGCTCCTAGGCAATCACATTTCAATGGTGTAAGGAGGATATTCAAGTATCTGCAGGGGACACTCACTTATGGATTATGGTATTCAAAGAAAGGAGATTTCACTTTACAAGCCTTTACTAATGTTGATTGGGAAGGTTGCATATATGATAGGAAGAGCACCAGTGGTGGAGATTTATTCCTTGGAGACAGATTGGTTTCATGGCACAACAAGAAGCAAGATTCTATCTCTCTATCCACAACTAAACTATAGTATATATGATACCTGAATATCCTTTAAGGTATGTTTCATTCGCAAAACCTATGAGCAACATGTAGCAACAACTATATTATATAGTTGCTGCTACATGTTGCTCACAGGATTTGTGGATGAAACATACCTTAAAGGACATTCAGGTATCTTTTTCAGATCCTATTTCTATTATGTGTACAACTCAAGTGCCATTAACATTTCCAAGAACCCTTTCATGCACTCAAGGACAAAGCACATTGCAATCAAATATCATTTTATTAGGGAGAAGGTTGCAGAGAAGGAGGTAAAGGTTGAATTTGTTCCCACAAGAGAGTAGGTTGCTGACATCTTCACAAAGCCTCTTCCAAAGGACACATTTGAGTATCTAAGGTACAATTTTTGTGTTGTTCCACCATCCTTTACTACTTAAACATGTTGTTAAGGTCTTTGGTTCAGGGGGAGCATATTGTTTCACTATTTTTTCATCCTTGAATCTCATGTCTGTCTGAGAGGGAGTTTTGAAATCTTTGTAAGCAGTATTAGCACTGCTTTGTATATTGTAATAATGGTTCATCTAGTGGAATCTAAAAAAAATATCATCTGACAGGCATTGTCTAGGCCAAACGTCTTTCCAAGGAGGAGAAGAAGTATACAGGTTAATGGCAAGTCGTGTGCAGGTCCCTTTGCCATTGTTGTCAAAGGGGGAGAAAGAGATGCTTGTGTGAAAGAGATGCATGTGTGTGTGAAAGAGATGCCTGTGTGTGTTGATGTGTGTTGTTGTGTGTGTTTTTGTGTGTGTTGACATCAATGCCAAAGGGGGAGATTGTTGGCATTATTTCTATTGATGTCAACAAGTGATGTAGAGAAACAACAAGTGTTGTAGGTTGCAGAGTTATCATGCAGAGAATCAAGTGTTATGTAGGTGAAATTATCATATCGGGATAGCAATGCCGAATACAAAGTATGTAGTGAAGTTGTCATATCGAGATAGCAATGTTGAAAACAAAGGCAAAGCCACTTTTCGAGATAGCAGGACAAAGGCGGAGTAGTGTTTTTGAGTAATGTCGATACCTTGCATAAATCCATGATTGGAAGCTCGTTGTATCTTACAACATCAAGGCCTGATATAGTTCAAGTTGTATGCATAGTTGCAATATTTCAAGTAGCTCCTAGGCAATCACATGTCAATGATGTAAGGAGGATATTCAAGTATTTGTAGGGGACACTCACTTATGGATTATGGTATTCAAAGAAAGGAGATTTCACTTTACAAGCCTTTACTAATGTTGATTGGGAAGGTTGCATATATGATAGGAAGAGCACCAGTGGTGGAGATTTATTCCTTGGAGAAAAATTGGTTTCATGGCACAACAAGAAGCAAGATTTTATCTCTCTATCCACAACCGAAGTATAGTATATAGTCGTTTCTACATGTTGCTCATAGGTTTTGTGGATGAAGCATACCTTTAAGGACATTCAGGTATCTTTTTCAGATCCTATTGCTATTATTTGTGACAACTCAAGTTCCATTAACATTTCCAAGAACCCTGTCATGCACTCAAGGACAAAGCACATTGCAATCACATATCATTTTATTAGGGAGAAGGTTGCAGAGAAGGAGGTAAAGGTTGAATTTGTTCCCACAAGAGAGTAGATTGCTGACATCTTCACAAAGCCTCTTCCAAAGGATACATTTGAGTATCTAAGGTACAAGTTGGTTGTTGTTCCATCATCCTTCAGTACTTAAACATGTTGTTGAGGTCTTTGGTTCAGGGGGAGCATATTGTTTCACTATATTTTCATCCTTGAACCTCATGTCTGTCTCAGGGGGAGTTCTGAAATCTCTATACGCAGTATTAACACTACTTTTTATATTGTAATAATGGTTCATCTAGTGGAATCTATAGAAAATATCATCTGACAGGGATTGTCCAGGCTGAACGTCTTTCCAAGGAGGAGAAGAAGTGTACATGTTTTATGGCAAGTAGTGTGTAGGTCCCTTTGCCATTTTTGTCAAAGGGGGAGAAAGAGATGCATGTGTGCATGAAAGAGATGTCTATGTGTGTTGATGTGTGTGTTGACATCAATGCCAAAGGGGGAGATTGTTGGTATTATTGCCATTGATGTCAACAAGTGATGCAGGGAAACACCAAGTGTTGTAAGTTGCAGAGTTATCATGCAGAGAATCAAGTGTTATGCAGGTCAAATTGTCATATCAAGATAGCAATGCCGAATACAAAGTATGTAGTGAAGTTGTCATATCGAGATAGCAATATTGAAAACAAAGGCAAAGCTAGTTTTCGGGATAGCAAGACAAAGGCGGAGTAATATTTTTGACTAATGTCGATACCTTGTATAAATCCATGACTGGAAGCCTGTTGTATCTTACAACATCAAGGCCTGATATAGTTCAATTTGTATGCATAGTTGCAATATTTCAAGCAGTTCCTAGGCAATCACATGTCAATGATGTAAGGAGGATATTCAAGTATCTGTAGGGGACACTCACTTCTGACTTATGTTATTCAAAGAAAGGAGATTTCACTTTATAAGCCTTTACTAATGTTGATTGGGCAGGTTGCATATATGATAGGAAGAGCACCAATGGTGGAGATTTATTCCTTGGAGACAAATTGGTTTCATGGCACAACAAGAAGCAAGATTTTATCTCTCTATCCACAAGTGAAGTAGAGTATATAGTTGCTGCTACATGTTGCTCATAGGTTTTATAGATGAAACATACCTTAAAGGACATTCAGGTATCTTTATCAAATCCTATTGCTATTATGTGTGACAACTCAAGTGCCATTAAAATTTCCAAGAACCTTGTCATGCACTCAAGGACAAAGCACATTGCAATCAAATATCATTTTATTAGGGAGAAGGTTGCAGAGAAGGAGGTAAAGCTTGAATTTGTTCCCACAAGAGAGTAGGTTGTCGACATCTTCACAAAGCCTCTTCCAAAGGACACATTTGAGTATCTAAGGTACAAGTTGGGTGTTGTTCCACCATCCTTCAGTACTTAAACATGTTGTTGAGGTCTATGGTTCAGGGGGGGCATACTATTTCACTATTTTTTCATCCTTGAACCTCATGTTTGTCTTAAGGGGAGTTCTGAAATCTCTGTAAGTGGTATTAATGCTTCTTTTTATATTGTAATAATGGTTCATCTAGTGGAATCTATAGAAAATATCATCTGACAAGTGTTGTCCATGTTGAACATCTTTTCATGGAGGAGAAGAAGTGTAAAGGTTTTATGGCAAGTCGTGTGTAGGTCCCTTTGCCATTGTTGTCAAAGGGGGAGAAAGAGATGACTGTGTGAAAGAGATGCATGTGTGTGTGAAAGAGATGTTTGTGTGTGTTGATGTGTGTTTCTATGTGTGTTGACATCAATGCCAAAGGGGGAGATTGTTGGCATTATTGCCATTGATGTCAACAAGTGATGCAGAGAAACAACAAGTGTTGTAGGTTGCAGAGTTATCATGCAGAGAATCAAGTATTATCCAGGTGAAATTGTCATATCGGGATAGCAATGCTGAATAAAAAGTATGTAGTGAAGTTGTCATATCGAGATAGCAATGTTGAAAACAAAGGCAAAGCAACTTTTCGGGATAGCAAGACAAAGGCAGAGTAGTGTTTTTGAGTAATGTCGACACTGTTAACTACTCTGACATCATTATGTCAGAATAGCTATGTTGACTAGGTGACCGATGATGAGTATTGAGGTAGCTTTTGAAGGCGGATTGACAAATTTCCACTATGTCGATAGTATAAGGTATTCCGATAGAGAAAAATCATCGGAATAACATATGCTGATGAAGTTTGTCACCATGGAGTTTGTATTTCGGAGTAACCTATGCTAATAAAAAGAGGTTGATATTTTTTCATCTGTTTAACTTGTTCTATCGATCTAACAAGTTTTCCTTATGCTGATAGTTATCTCTATTCCGATGAGTGTTTGTTTTTGTTTGAAGTCTTTTAGTTCAGAGTAACCTATGTCGATGGAGTTTTTTCACTGTGGCATTTGAGTATTGGGATACCTATGCCAACAAAGATGAGTTGACAGTATGTTATCGGAATGACTTATACTGTCAATCTAACATGATTTTCCTATGCCGATAGTTATGGCTACTCCGATATGTGGTCATTTTGGCTTGGAGGTTGTTCGTTTGGGATAGCCTATGGTGACAAGTGAAATCAGAGATGAGTTTTTTATCAGAATAACTCATGCCAATGAGAGGGATCGAAGGCATCAAGTGGTTGTCGAGGTAGGTTGTGAAGGCGGAGTTGAGGCAAGATGTCATCCCGATAGTTAATGCTATATCGATGAAGCTTTGATAATCCAACTTTGAGATTTCTATAGTGATAAACATGTTTGCAGACCGCATAACATGAAAGGTTATCCAAAGCATGAAGTTCAACCGATCTGTGTAGCCCAATAGTCCATTGGATCTTGATCGGCCTTGACCATCTGAACTGGACGAAGAATATGAGGACATGTGGCTCCTTGGTGGATTAAACAAATCAGATATGTGAAAGTCAGTGATGATAAAGATTGTTGTTGATTCTGCTAGGGTAGGTCGAGAGAAGATGATGATCCCATTAATAGTGATCCAGTTGCAGATAGGTTCACGGCTCAAGATGACCAACTTGAACGAGATCAGATCTACTGTAAATAACAAATTTGCTAAAAATAGCAACCTAGTGCAAAAAGTGAGCAAAACAAAGAAGGGTCATTCAATGCATGTGGTCAATTCAAGGAGGGAAATCCAATCTACTGCATACCACATCCTTCAAGAACATATTAAGATTACTAAGTTTAGTAATCTATGTACAAAATGACTTGAAGACAAATAAAACACATTTAATGTGAGTGGCTAGTCTGAGATCATTAAGACAGAGAATGAAATCTTGTTGACACAGAGTTGACTGCAGGTAGAGGCAATTTGGTGTGATTCAACAGGAGTAGATGAGATAGAGATAATAGTGAAAATAAAGACAATTCTAGAAGTCAGTTCTAAAAAGATGAAGTATTGAAGAGAGTGTTGCTGCTGAGAGTATATAGTGAGTACTGAGTGATAGAGAGTTGATAGAGTATAATCTTCTAAAACAAAGAGAGCAATTGCAGAAAAAGAGCACAGAGGGCAGTTGTAGAAGTAAAAGATTGAGAACAGAGTAGTCTGAGAAAGGTGAAACTGAGGCAAAGAGGAGGAGACAATCAGATAGAAGGAGAAGAAAGAAATAGAGGAAGAATACCAGCAGGGAGAGAAATCTTTTTTGAAAGTGTAAAAATTTGTAAGTGTTGCAAAACCTCATTTGCAACAAGGCATATAACTTGTATTTGAAATCTATACTCATTGTAATCTTTGAGTGGGTGCTCAGAGTAGGGGTAAGTGCTCCTTTGAGTAGGTTCTCATAAAACTAGGGGTTGGTGCTCATAATATTAGGGGTTGGTGCCCTAAAACATATTGTAAACTATTATTTACTATGAGGCTGGATTGGAGCAGTAGACTCCAGCAGTTATTCTCACCGAGGTTTTTCCCACATTGGGTTTTCCTCGTATATCTAGTGTTAAATGTGATGTGCTCTTGTGTGTGTGTGTGTGTCTATGTTTGCATTACATCCTTAGAATCTGCACACTGGACTTAAAGTTTTAAAATACATTGATTCACCCCCCTCCTCTCAATGTCCATTTGTGTTCTTCAATAATGTCCCCTTTTGGAAATGGTATATAATAATAAATAATAACAATGAAAAATTAAAATTTAACAATCTAAAATAATATAATATAATATAATTTAATATATTATAATTAAAATTTAATTAAATATAATGAATGGTTAACAGGCATGAAATTAAGAGTTGTGAATCCCTCAAAAACATGAGATATAAAGGGGAAATCATTTCATTTGAGAATGGGATCCATTGATCATCGTCATTGAATCAATCATTAATTAGGAATGAAGGAATCAATTTAGAAGTATATTATTATTGTAAAAGGCAATTCTTGTGAAAGGTGGTGACACTTTCACCAATAAAGAATGAAAGAGAAATCATTCCAAGGATTCATCCAAGAAACTCAATCAATTTAGAAAATAAATTTAAACATCAATCATTTATAAAAAGCATCCAAGCATTATTCGAATATCGATTTTTTAATCCATCAAGAAATATTAATCAACAAAAGAAAGAAAGAAAAATCTATCAAATACATTAAGAAATTATTTTTAAATATGAAGAAGTATCTTGCAAATAGGAGGTACAAAATACCTCCCAAGCTCACGAGAGTTGGAAGGATGAAAACTCTTTCATGCTCTTATCAAGTTTGGATGGAAATTAAATCTTGTTCCATGAGGAAAAAACCTTCCAAGGTGGACTAAGAGTTGGAAGGATGAAAACCCCTTCCATTCTCTTTGGCAAGCTAAGGACAAAAAACCCTTGGTATTGTCATTGTTGAGTTAGGAAAAACCTCTAATTTAGCATATTTGTAAGTATTTCCAAAGAATTCATGATAAGTTTAATTTTTTAAACCAACTATGATTTATTAATCAAAATACTATTATAAATTATGAATATTTGATAAAGTTATTATGAAATTGAGTAAATATTATTGTTTTAAAGGAAAATTCAGGAATATCCCAAATAGGGATATTGCATACCATAAGTTGTGAAATGAAAAATATCACTCTAGCCTCTAATGTCATCCCCATAAAGCCAAAATTATGTCATAAAATTATAAAGCTTCATGGTCCCATAAATGTTGTACAACACCATTGTTTAGAGGTTAATATGATTACTTTTACAACACCTTCACTTAATAAAAAATGGGCTATATAGATTCCTAAGGGATAATATGATGATAATGGAAATGATATGCAAAAAGGTGTGGGATTGAAACACAAGATCTAAAATCTAATTGATAAGAACATGATACATGTGGAAGAAATAAATGATGTAGAAACCATTTCATAATTCTTTTTAATTGAATTTTCAAATTCTATACCAACCCAATGAATATCATGCACAATCAATTAATGTGAATACTATTATAGGAGTTACACAAGTTGAAAAATAAATAATAGATACACCTTTACTAGGATTTGAAAACTTCATGGGGTGATATTGATGAACAATATAAGCAAAAATATTCATTTCATTCACCCATAGCATTCCCTAACGATGAAATACCAAATAATGAGTATCATGGGCATTTACACATTTGAGGACATTACTAAAATATGTTGTGTACATTAAAAGGAGTCATCCCACACATATTGTTGTAAATGGTGACATAGTTGTGTGAAACTATATACTCAGAACTAATTGTATCATGTAAATAACAAGAAAGAGATATCTTAATTAAGTGTTATGAGTACCCAATGCACCCTATAAATATCTCATGTTCTTTGATTTTGGCTCTCACTCTTCTTATAAATTTCTTAAGCATGTAGCTTAATTTATGAGTAGTTACTAATATCACATCAAAGTTATGGTAGCTATATTGCGAGTGTGGGTGATATTTTCCAAGTGGCTAGGGTTACTACTAGACATATGCTCTATAGTCGTGTCTAGTGTGATCCTATATATCAATTTTTTTGTCTTATTTACTCAATTGCACAAGAGTTCCATGGTATCATATTATATCTGGAAGAAAATGAGAGTGTATTTATACTAAGTTGATTTCCTTAGTGTGGTGTTTTTTGGAAGAGATTTGGTGGTTAGATATAAATGTTAGTGATTAGATTTGGATGTTTGACACCTAGATCTAGAGCAATAGATGATACTTTGTGAATATTTTATAGATTGATTTGCAATGATCCTAGACATATAAATTAAGGTTCTATTTTACCATAATAGAACGTAGAACATGTTCTTTTAAGACATCTAGAAGGTATTTGTAGTTTGAATCAAATAATTTTATTTTTTTAATAGAGTATTAGTAGGATAGCAAATCGACACATACAAATTATAGATTCTCAATGGTTTAATCACATTTTTCACAAATTTGACCTCGATTGCCACATATTAGACTTGATGTGTTGGGTTTTAATTTCTTCACATGGGAATGGTTTGATAAAAATGTGTTTTAGTGAACCACTTTATCTTCACCTTCCTAATGGCTAAAACTGTTAAGGTAGAGTTTAAAAAGAGATTGCCAAGTGGAAAAGTGAGCGATTTCTCCTAGTTCAACCCCTTGGTGGGTTAGATCAATAGTAAGAAGAAATATTAAATACATCATATATAGACATGTAGGTGACCTATATGATAATGAAATTCATTTTTCTCTTTAGAAATTAAGGTATGCTCTTGATGTTCTTTATAGTCCCAAAATGTAGATAATACTATGACACATTAGATGTCCTTAAATACCAAAACATAAAATGTCACATGAATTTTTATAAATTTGAAGTTGTTAATGGCTAGTAGGAATTTCAGAATATAAATTTGAAGGTTGAATTTAGGGTTCATTCTTGTGTGCATCAAGGCCAAACCAAACCAATCTTGAGCCAGTTGGACATAATATTAGGGTAAAATGGTAATTTTATGGCACAAGCTAAATGTCTGGGAACAATTGTGGATGAAGATGGATTAATGGCTAGTAAATGATGAATGTTTGAAAAATGGTGCAAGAATGAATAGAAATGTGTGTGGATAGGTATCAAGCCATTAGCTAAGCTTAGCACAAGAATATGCCACTTGCCAATATGTAATTGTATTAAAAATATTCTACCAAGGTGAGCATGAAATTGAATGGGAAGTGGCTAATTAATGATGAATGTGTAGAAATAAGTATGAGTATGAATACATAACATAGAGATAGATATTGAGCCACGAGCCAAGCTCAATAGAAGAGTACACTACTTGTCATTATATAATTGTATTAAAAACATTCCTCCAAAATAAACAAAAAACTAATTAATAAATATCATAAATAGGAATGAAAATGTAGTGGTTGCATAAAATATTGTAGGACCTTCATTTTTATTTATTTTTAAATGTGAGCTAATCCCTTATTATCTACAACTAAGGTTTGGAGGTATGACTAATCACACAAATTATCACATCAACACATCTAATAAGAAGCATCCTAAAATCAACTTTTCAAAGACTCCATTATCTCATCAACACATTTAATTATGATATTCCTAGTAGTTGGACAAAAAAAAAACATTTATTATTAACACAATATCATATTTTTATTTAAAATATAAGTTATATACAATCTAAATAATAGTAATCATTAATCTAATAAAACTATAATAAAATAAACATATATTCAAAATCTCTTGAACTAATGCATCTAATCAAGAGTATTTCTTAAATGCCTCTACCTAGATAAGATGAAACAATATATTAAATGCAACTCTTTTGTATTCTGCATTATTTCAATATAAAAAAACAATAGGACTAGCATATATACCTTAAATTTTAATTTAATCTATATAAAATACGCCGAGAGATATCCTTTCTCTCGGCGCCTATTTTATACCTTAAATTCAAATAGGCGCCGAGAGAAGGATATCTCTCAAAGTATTTTATATAGATTAAATTAAAATTTAAGGTATATATGCTAGTGGTAGTCGCACGTCACAACATGGAAAACATAAAATAAATGCAATATATAATTATATAGTATCTTTCTTTTGAATTGAATAATATTATAGTATTATAATATTATAATATTATAATATTATTATCTAGAGATATATGAAATTTTATATATCCATTTAGACTATTTTTAATATATATATATATATATATATGTTGCAAGATTAAAGCATATACTAAATGTAAGATATACATTAGACTTTATTTAATGATAGTATAAAACATTATTTAATGCTCAATATTATGGTTACGGATAGGGTTAGGGTTAAGGTTAGTATTATGGTTAGAATTAAGGTTTACATCATTTTTAGGGCTACAATTAGGGTTCACATCAAGGTTAGGGTTTGATTTAGGTTTAGAATTATGGCTAGGATTAGGATTAGGGTTAGGGTTAGGGTTGGGGTTTAGTGTTAGGGCTAAGTTTATGGTTAGGGTTAGAATTGAGGTTACTATTATGATCAAGGCTAAGGTTTACATCATTGTTAAGGTTCGGGTTATGATTATAATTGGGGTTAGATTGTAGGGTCAAGGTTATGATAATGGTTAGGGTTTATATCATGGTTAGGGTTAGGATCAAGGTTAAGATTTGGTTTAGCTTTAGGATTATGGTTAGGGTTAGGGTTAAGGATTACAATTAGGGTTAGGGTTTTGCTTATGGTTAGGTTTTAGTGTTAGGGTTAAGTTTATGGTTAGGGTTTATTATTACTAAATCAATTATGTGTAGAGTTTATATCCAATTTAGGGTTAGCATAGCCATAATTACAATAAGGGATAGGGTTATAATTATAACTGGGGGTTGGGTTAGGATTATAATTTGATTTATGATTATTTAATGTAGGGTTAGGCTTAGGTTTAGGGTTAAGGTTTACATCATTGTTAGGGTTAGGGTTATGATAATGGATAGGGTTAGTGTAGTCACATAAATCTGTCTAGTTTAATTAAATGAATATTTGCTATTTATTTGATTAAAAACCCACTAGCCATCAGTTAATTAAATGAATATTTAATTAATTCATCTTCAAACATTCTCCTATTAATTAAATAAATTATTCAATTTATTTTAATTAATTCATTAAACTAAATTCACAATCAATTAAATGAATAGAACCTATTTATTTCATTTAATCCCCTTTCTTCTTTAAATAAATTAAATAAAACATTTATTTAAATCACTAAATCCCCCCCACTTGCATTCTCTTAAAAATTCAACTTGCACCTATTTGTTGAAATAAATGAATTTTATTTTAATAAAAATCCTATTTTCCCTCACCCACCAAACCCACTTGCAGTCCTAATCCCCTTCTAGATTCATCTAAAACCCCTTCCTAATTAGCCTAATCCATCCCCTAATTATTGTCACATTCCTAAGCAACTCAAAGTCACTTCTTAAAGACTCCAAAGTCTTTGAAAAGCATTAAATGCTTTATGTGTCCAACAAGCTAACCTCTAAAGTCTTCCAAACCACTAATGGCTATTGCATGACCATTTATGGTTAAATCCACTTGCACCCATGGTTAGGGGCTTTGACCCCTAACTCAACCTTCATGTAACCTATGTGTCTCCTCAAACATTTATTGCTTTGACCATGGTTATCATCACTAACTCTTGCACAAGAGTTTATCTATTGGATAAAAGCATTATTCTTTGAATAATGAATTTATTCACTCAACTCAACATTAACCTTACCTCCCAAGTTAACCCTCAGGTCATGTCAAGCATTTAATTCTTCTTCCCTCTCCTCTCAACCCATCTCATGTTGACATTTGTCATCCTGGGATTGGATTGAAAGTCCTCACATAGATCATAAACCATTCAATCCTGACCCTTGTTGAGATTACTCAATCTCAACCATCCATTGCTCCATTTCCCCTATAAATAGAGCTCATTTATTCATAATCTAGATCTTGAAAACTTGTATGCATTTACATTATAGTCATTTTTAGAGAGAGAATTTAGTATAAATCAATCATATTCACTCTTTTGGTTTAAAATAAACACTAGCTAATTAGCTAATCTAATATTTTAGCTTTTGTTCACACTTGCATAGCATTAGATTAATCATTTTTCAATCTTGAACCTCCATAAGGCATCCATAGTGCAAAAAGATGCTAAGAGCTACACTTATTTGGAACTTGGAGAGGAGAGGAACAAGGGAGGAGGAGCTACAAGCATGGTGGAAGGCATTTGGAGATGTCTTATTGTATTTGCTTTCATTGTCAAATGCTTTATTATGTTTTTAGTGTCTCTCTTGGTATGCCTGCTTAGACTAGTCTTTGGTTAATTAACACTAACATTTCTCTTTGTTTCTTGTGCTTCTTATGTGTTATACGACCACAGGGTTTGGTCTAACAATCTCCCATTTTGCAGAGCATTATTTGGTGAACCCGACGTGAATCAAAGAGAAACCTTCTTAAACTACTAATTTTTTTGACTGTTTTAATTGACACATAGGGTGCGCTTAGGCACTTTTGTTCACGCTTTAGCGCTATCGCAATTTGGGCTTTTAGCACTATTGTTTCCCCAATAGCGCTATTGTCCCAAAATTAGCGCTTTTGTTTATAGTATAGCGCCATTGACCCTTAAGTAGCGCTTTTGTTCCAATATTAGCATTTTTGGCTCTTTATGTAATAATTTAGTTTAGCGCTTTTGTACTTGACGTTGCACTTTTGTGTTAAATAGCACTTCTATTGTCACACAAAGTAGCGCTATTGTAACAGAGCGTTGTAAAAAATGCCTTGTAACCAAAAAATCAAAACTTTTTAGGCTTGTAGAGGCCCACCATGTATGCGGATTTTACTGACTTTTTGTTTCTTGTGCAGGTTTGAACTAACCCATTTTATTTCTTAAGATTTTAGAAATTCACTTTTCTTTTTTTATTGCAAGTTAAAATCATTTTGAAATGCTTCATTTTGGTGCTTTAAAAACTCACAAACAAACTTTGATTTTATTGCAAGTAAAAATCAACTCAAATTTCATTTGGTGCTTTAAAACTCACAACAAACTTTGGTTTTCTTGCAAAAAAGGGAACTCAAATTTTATTTGGTGCTTTAAAACTCAACAAAACAAAATTTTGATTTTCTTGCATCAACTCAAGCTAAAATTCACAATCCACACTTTGTTTTGGGCAAATAAAAATAACAATCAATTTTTTTTTGTTTTTCAAAGCGATTTACTTCAAGCAAACATGCTCTTCATTCAGTTGACTAGGACTTCATTTTCCTAGTTTACTCAACATATTGCCTTTGAAGGATAAAAAGAACAACATGATTGTTGGAGTAACATCTCCAAATAGTTAGATCACCATTACAATGATAAGTTAAAAAGAACAAGTGTCTTTTGTGTTTGGCACACTTGTGCAAAACGTTTGTCGAGTGGTCCTACTTCTAACAGACACTATCCTCTCCCTTGGCTTCCGTGGTCCTAGGTGCAAGAGAAAAGTGTTAGTAATACTCAAAGTTTATCTTTTTAAGAGAGGCTTGCCAAGAGACACATCACTCTTGGGAATGACCTCGTGCGGTAAATCTTTTGAGTCGCTATAGAAATTAGGTGTGAGCGAAAGTTGTAGCTTTGGGTATAGCTATTCCTACAGTGTAACTTGTTGAAAGGACAAATGGGCCCCACCACAAGTTACAAGGCTCTTAAGTGAGTCACTATAGAATGAACTTATGTCCAAAGACATCAAAAATTACTAAACACTTTTATGTAGTAGCCCACCCATTCTATTGATTGAGGATATTTGTGATAAATTCAGTGCAAGAGCATAGAAGGTTTTGCTCCCAAGATACTCATCATACATATTTCCTTGAGTAGAAACATATCTTTTTGAAAGGTTACTTGTAGCCTGATAAAAGTGGTGACTCCCCCATCATAGGGATCATCTATTTGTTATGCTCATGCAAGACTTAGTATATCACATCCTTACCTGCCACGACGGGATTCATAAGGTATGTAGTACCAAAGTTGAAGAAATATCAAGATGTGGGCTGAAATTATCGCAACTGGCCATTTGACCTTAGGGATAAAGTGTGTTTGAAGTAACTTAGTTTTGTGTCAAGACCAGTGATAAACTGCACCAAATTCAGGCTTTTTGGAAAAACATACTCAGAAACATTTGGAAGGAAAGGGTCATAAAAGTCCAAAGATTGGGTTTATCTAGACCCACACTTACTTGTGCCTTTTGAGGCAACATTCTTGTGTTTGTGTGCTTGCTTTGTTTTCTTGTCAAAGAAAAATAAAAAATCCAATTCCAAAACAAGTATTCATCCAACACAAAATTTTCACAAACATTTTCAAATACCAACAAAGATAAAAAAAAAAGTGCAAACAACAAAAGTATCAAACTATATGACCTTTCTTCACATCTTGAGAAAGAAGAATCTTCATCAACACATCAATTTGAAGAAAAAAAAATTGAGCTCAAAGGCTTTCATCAAAAGAAGGAAATTCTTATATCTTAATAGACAAATATTTATCTCACATAGAACCTTCTTACGTCACATGCGTCTATATCTTCAAGGAAAATCTAATGAATTTGGTCAAGAGTCTTTAAAGCACAGAGCTTTTACTCAATATAGAGCTTTGAGCTATCATCAAAACAAGGGAGGCAAAATCAATCCTGCCTTCTTTCCAGACATTTTCATCACATATAACTCAGCTAGGGAAGAACCACCAATCCCCAAAAGAGAAGAGGAAGAGTTTGTTCCTTTTGTGACACAGAGGTTCTATTGAAGTTAACATTTCATCCATTCTCACATTCTCACATTCACACATCATCAATCCATTCCAACTCTCAAAACATCAAGAGGTTTTTGTCCTAATTTCTCTTTCGATATTGCTTGAATCAAACACAATACATCACTTTTTAGAATGTCTCTACATCTAGGATAAACTCATCCTAAGAGGCATTTCGACACACGTTAAAACTAGTCTATGAGTGAATCCTCTCATTACTAGGTAATTGGGTTTGTAACACATCTCAGGCCTCTCTAAACCTTATCACATCAAACATTGTCAACAAAACACAACAAGCAATTCAAGGAAGGACTTTGGTAACATCTACCTTTAGTGCTAGAGATTCGTATGCAAAACACTCCACCAAGCATTAATCTTTCATTCCATCACCAACTCATCATCATTTTCACCAAATTTCAACAAAAACTTGTAAGCAAAATGGCTCAAACTAGATCAAGGTCTAGACAACTATAAATTGAAGAGGAAGAGGAGGAAAATCTCAATGAATTCCAAGAAACCCTTGGAGGAAATGCAAATGATAAAAATCCAAGTACTCCTACTCCTACAGCAATAGAAAGGGCGCAACACAACCCTCTCTTCAATCGACTTTTTGATGAAATACTCAGGAGCAACGCTGATGCTCACTTTTTAAGACTTGCCCAAGAGGGAGCCAAACTACCCTCTGATTTTGATATTGCACAACTAAGGCAAGCATCGGAACACCAAAGTCATAATGAGGATGAAAGAGGTTGAGATCACATCAGATACAACCTTCATCAAGGAAATCCCCCACCTCCTCCTCCTCCAAATGACATAGACATGTTGCGGCAACAAGTTGATAATTTATCCCAACAACTCCATAGTGGTGTGGAAACAAACCAATTTTCACTTAATGATATTTGTCCCTATTTCTTTGATAGGAATCTACATATGCCACCTTTTCCATGAGGGTTTGAAACACCTAAGTTCGAAAAGTATCGAGGAAAAGGAGACCCTCGCGATCATGTTAGAGAATTTCATTCAGCATGCTTAGAAGTGGCATATGAGGACACATACCTAATGTGACTCTTTCCCCAAAGTTTGGCGGGGACAACCACACAATGGTTTTCCTGACTAATAGGCGGCATTAGGACATTCAAAGAACTGGTCCAGAAATTCATTGTGCATTACTCACATAACATTGAGCATGATATCACCATGGCCGATCTATGTAACACTAAGCAAAAACTAGGGGAGCTATTTTTAGCTTTCCTGCAACGATGGTGACAAATGTCTAGAAGACGTTCCCTTCAGCTACTTGAAAGAGAACTAGTGGAAATCTTTATTTCCAACTTGAACGAAGAAATGGAATTTCATTTAGACATGAAAGGTACAGAGTCTTTCAATGACATGATCACACAAGGTTTAAAATGTGAAAGGGCCCTCATCAAAAAGGGGCTTATCAAAATATACAATGAACCCAAAGATGTGCCTCGCTCGCAATTCAATAGTGATAAACCTAACTTCCTGAATAAAAACAAGAACATCGTTAATGATGGGGTTGTAGATGCAAGAACTATCAAAAGTGCACAACCTATGGTCTGCTTTGCAGAGCAAACTCCCCCTCCTAAGACCAACACAGTTCCTCCCCCACCAAATCAAGGATGCAATGTACCACAAGAAGAACCAAGACAACACCAGCAAAATTATAAACAAAAATGAACATACACTCCCTTAGGGGAACCTATTGAAACAATGTTACATCAGTTGGTCTCTTCAAATCTGGTGACTTTACCAAAAACATCCAACTATGAACCTCAGGTTAAACCTTCATGGTGGAGGGACAATGAACATTGAGAATTCCATCAAGGGAAACGGCATAAAACAAGCAATTGCCACATATTGAAAGATCTTATTCAGGATCTCATTGACCGAGGCGAGATTGAAATTGAAGGCTATGACCCAAAAACTACAAACAATGATCATCTTATGTTTAAAAATCCACTTCCATCACAAGATCAAAGGGGTCCTTCCACTTTAGGGCAAAACACAGATACCACTGATTATACGCGAGCTACCTATAATTACATTCTGAATCACCTATATGATGTCGATGAACAAATTGCAACCATTACCATAAAAAATCCAAGCTCTAACTGCAATGTTGTTACATGTCATAGCAAGATCACCATCAAAGCAGCTCCACAAGGCACACCTTCCATCCCAAAGAAATAAAACCTTGTGGAACAGTTAGATAAGATGCCTGCACTTATCTCCATCTTAGAGCTTTTGCGCCTATCCCCATCTCATAGAACAATCTTGGATCAAGCTCTCCAAGAGGTGTCAGTCCCTGCAAATCTAAATACAGATCAATTCCAAGCTATGGTTGGAAATCTAAGGTCATCACCATGCCTCACTTTCTCGGAAAGTGACAATACATCCTTCCAGCAACCTCATAACGCCTCACTCCATATTGAAGGATTTATCAACCAACACAGAATCAAGCGAGTCTTGATTGATAATGGAGCAGGCCTAAATTTTTGTACACTACAATTGGTCACAACATTAGGGTATGCAGTTGAATCAGTGGATCCCCACAAAAAGATAACCATAAAAGCTTATGATGATGCAGAGCATTCATCCAAAGGAGCAGTTGTGTTACCAATCTGAGTGGGGCTAGTAGTGAAGCACATCATATGTCAAGTTCTGGACCTTCCTCTACCGTATAATTTGTTGTTAGGAAGACCTTGGATACATGTCGTACAAGACATTCCATCCACCTACTACCAGTGTATCAAGTTTCCTCATAATGGTGTAGAAATTACAATCCTGGGTGATGCAAATCCATTTGCATATTGTAACAATATCAAACATCAACCAGAGATTATCATTCCCAATGACAGAGAAGCTATCCCATCCACATCATATATAAGTCCAGCCTCTCTTTCCAGTTCAAATACCACTATACCCAAGCAAGAGAAGCTAAAGATGAAAATGGCAGAGGAAGGTCCTGGGGAGTACAATCTCAGCCAACTCTTTTGTGTTGGGAAACTACCCACTTCGTCTAGAACTCATGGTAAACCTCAAAGGTTACTTCAAGCACCACTGGTCAAGCCAACATGCACTTCGATGCCTTTTATCCTTGGAAAGAGTCAAGAAGAAGAGACCAGAGATGAGGACTTAGCAGAATGGATCTATATCCCACAAGCTAAGCTTCCCATAGATCAATATGGAAAGGGCCTACTCATTATGCAAAGAATGGGTTATGATGGTCAGACTGCTTTGGGACATTGCAAGCAAGGATGACATGAGCCATTGTAGTCAGAGTTAAAGCCCAAAGATAACATGGGATTAGGCTTTCAAAAAGAGATTCTTCCTAAGCTCCGATTCAAAGGAAAAGCCAGCAAACCTCTATATCAGCCTAAAAAGCTAAAGAGGTCGCCTTTGATTATATCAACAGCACCAAGCACCATACCAACTGCCCTACTGAGGCTAAAGATCCCATCAATATTATCCGCAACACCAATCATCCCACCAATCAAACCAATAACTCTATTAACAACAACAACTGCATCAACAACACCATTAGCAGTATCAGAACCCGAGCAGTATTGACAACACTGACAATTCCAGTAGAAGCAACAAATTCAACAACACCGATGCTACTTGTATCGAATTCACTGATCCCCATAATCCTTCCTGTAACACCAATCATTTCATCTACAAGGGTACATCAACTGATCACACCTGATGTGTTTAACTCAAAGGACATCCTAGTATGGTATAGTAATCGGATACTGGAAAGCAACGCAGAGACCGACTCACATGAGTGGGAATTTGATTCAGTACATCTCCATACTTCAGATGAGGAAGACACATCACCCTCTCCACCTCACAAAGAAATCCTTGCTTATGGAGAAGCGCAGATTAAAACCTCTTGGGTTCTTGAATTGGAAACATCTTCCACAGACCCTACGTCACATCCTACGCCCGATTCTGACAGGAAGAGTACCATCAACAACCTTCATCACAACGTCTTAACCCTCACTGACACCTCTTATGAACTTAACCTGATCAGTGAGGTAATGCCTATTAAACATCCTGAACTCATCGAATGGAACCAATCTAATCCCCCATGCCTTGACCAATTCCAAAACGATGAGGCGATCATTGACTTTTTGGAACTAAGGGATGACATACCAAGCGGGGATCACAAAATTGGATTCACCATTCAACTTAATAGCACAACATACTTTGGGGCAGATGCCAAACCTTTTAGCTGCAAAAATATAACAATAAAACATGGATCTTCTAGTGAATACCACACCATGACACTGTTTGATCCCACAAAAGTAAAAATAAAGAGTGCATCCAATGGTGAAAACCTCTCTGAGGTGCTTGAGGATGAAAGGTTTGACATCCTCCCTTCTAGTACACAACAACAACAATAACCAATCCTTATTGAAGAAACAAAAGAATTCAACATGGGGACTCCTAAAACTCCTCACCACATACATATGGCATCTCTTTTAACTTCAGAGGAACAGCCTAATTTTGTCGAATTCTTCCAAAAGCGTAAGATCAATTTTGCATGGTCATATGCAGACATGCCTAGTCTTGATCCGGATTTAGTCATGCATCACCTCACCGTAGCAGAAGGAGCCAAACCTGTCAAGCAAAAGCTTCGCAAGATGCACCCCCCGATTGTGGTACTACTCAAAGTAGAACTTAAGAAACTCCTAGATGTTGGTTTTATTAGACCAATTGATTATGCAGATTGGATATCCAATATTGTACCTTTCAGCAAACTAAATGGGGGCATCCGTATTTGTACTGACTTCAAAGATCTGAACAAGGCATGTCCTAAAGATGACTTAGCCCTACCAAACATCAACATAATCATAGACCTAACAGTAGGACATGCCATGCTTTCTCTCATGGATGGCTTTTCAGGGTACAACCAGATAAAGATCACACCAAAGGATCAACATAAGATAGCCTTCACCTGTCCATGGGGAACATACTATTGGAATGTAATGCCTTTTGGTCTCAAGAATGCAGGGGTGACCTATCAAAGAGCAATGACCACCATATTTCATGATATGATGCATACCATAATGGAAGATTATGTTGATGACTTATTGGAAAAATCATTAATGAGAGAAGGTCATCTAGAAATATTAGAGAAAATATTTGACAGTCTAGAACAATATCATGTTCGACTCAACCCAAAGAAATGTGTCTTTGGAGTAACCTCAGGGAAGCTTATAGGGTACATTGTCTCAAGCAAAGGCATTGAGGTCAACCCAACAAAGGTCAAAGCAATCATGGACATGCCACCTCCACGAAACATCAGTCAGCTAAGGACATTACAAGGATGGCTACAATCCATCTGAAGATTCATTACACAACCGGTAGATAAGTGTCACGCCTTTACACACTTATTACACAAGAACATCCGCTTTCAATAGGATACCAGATGTCAACAAGCATTTCAGATGCTTAAAGACTATCTCATGAATATACCATTATTGATCCCACCAGATCCAAGTAGACCTCTACTGCTCTATATTTCAACAACTAATACAGCATTGAGAGTGCTACTAGCTCAACATAATACAGAAGGGAAAGAGTGTGTTGTTTACTACATCTCTCGCACACTGGTCGACTATGAACTCAATTACACACCTATTGAGAAAGCTTACCTAGCAGTAATCTTGGCAGCCACTAAACTGAGGCACTACTTGCTAACACAAAGTAAAACTCATTGCAAAGATCAATCCACTAAAATAATTACTTAGCAAAGTAACATTGACTGGTCGCTTGGCCAAATGGGTGATGATTCTAAGTGAATTTGACATCGAGTATGTGGACCGTAAGCCTATCAAGGGTAAAGTAATTGCAGATCAGTTGGCCGATGCATCACTCATAGGCGATCATCCTCTCATTTCCAATTTTCCAGATGAAGAGAAATTCATGATCACAGAAGCACCACCATGGAAACTATACTTTGATGGTTCATACACTAGGCATGGCTCGGGGTAGGCATTCTGTTTATCACACCTCAAGGTGACAGCATCCCGAAGTCTTACAGACTCACTTTTCCATGCACGAACAACATAGCATAGTATGAGGCCTTGATCATAGGACTTAGACTAGCCATACAATGGAAATTGAAAGAGTTACAGATATATGGTGACTCCCAACTGGTCATCTGACAAGTAACAGATGAATATCAAACCAAGGATGACAAACTCATATTGTACAAGCAAATGGTGGAAAATCTCAAGGCATCATTTACTACCATCATCTTTGAGCAGATACCTAGAGATCAGAATCGAGTTGCTCACGCTATGGCTACTATCGCATCTCTCCTTGATCTTCCACATAATTCAACACGCTATGAGTTCTTGGTAGAACAGCTTTGGATTCTCACTTATGATATCCCTGAATATGAGATGATATGTTGCCTTGTTGGTTTTGAATCCCCATGGTATGGTGAGTTCTACACCTACCTTCACGATCACACACTTCCTCCTAACCAATCGAATAACCAACATAAAACCTTCCTTCGCCAAACCGTTTGATATACCATTATTGTTGAAACCCTATACCGATGCAGTCTTGATGGTACTCTCCTTTGATGTCTAGAATAGGATGAGATAACAAAGGCCTTCGAAGAGGTACATGAAGGAATTTTTGGAACTCATGCAAGTGGTCCTTCACTAGCTAAGAAGATCATACGCATTGGATACTATTGGTCGTCCATGGAAAAAGACTCATACTACTTTGTCAGAAAATGCAAGAAGTGTCAAGTTCACGGAGACCTGATACATGCACCAACACAGGAATTACAACCAATCACAACACCATGGCCTTTTGTCAATGGAGACTTGACCTTGTGGGTAAAATTCATCCATCTTCATCCAACGACCATAAGTTCATCATTACCACTACCGAATACTTCACAAAGTGGATCGAAGCTGTTCCACTTACCCAAGTCACTGACAAGCAGATCGCCTCATTCATCCTTAATTACATCATCTATCGGTATGGTGTACCCATGTCCATCACCTCAGATAACGGGCTTCCTTTCAAAAATCAGGATGTCCATGAGCTCTGTGAGAAGTTTCACATCCAACACCGCGTTTCCACTCCCTATTACTCACAAGGAAATGGTCAGGCTGAAGCATCAAATAAAAACATATTGAGAATCCTCAAGAAGACAGTCAATGAGGTCGGTCGTGATTGGCATGTTCAATTAAATCCAGCACTATGGGCGTATCGAACTAGCATTCGAACCCCTACAAGCACAACTCCTTACTCATTGGTCTATGGCGTAGAAGCCATCCTTCCTATTGAGGTTGAGATACCATCTCTATGGGTTTCCTTGCATAGTCTCATAGATGATGAAGCATACCAAGTCTCACGTCTTCAAGACTTAGAGCTACTTGATGAGAAACGACAAGTTGCATACAATCACCTCAAATCCTATCAATAGCACATGAGCAGAAGCTATAATCATCGAGTTAGACATCTCACATTTGAGGTAGGTGATCTTGTTCTTCTAGAGAATCCTCGTAACCAACCAAACAAAGAACATCAGGGAAAGTTTGAATCAAACTGGCTAGGTCCATATGTTATCACTGCCGTATTTGGGTTCGAGGCATATCAGTTGGCTACTTCAGAAGGAGAACCACTAGCAGATCGAATCAACAACATGCACCTCAAATGATTTTATACATAAGATGTACAGAGCATCAAGCTCCCTTACATATCAGAAAAAACACCAAAAACATTTAGATAAATGTCCTAAAGAAAAAAATAAAAAAATAAAATCAAAATAGTAAAGAAAAATCATGCATCCAAATGGTGAACAACCACTCCAGTGGCACCTTGGGTAAGTGCAGTGGTTAAAACCTGGCAAATAGGCGCCACTCGTAAAGGCTATGGCTCCATTGTATTTTAGACTTGTTGCGATCACATTCATTACATCCACTCATCCATCATTCAAACCATAGCTTGCTATTGATCTGCAATCAAGGATAGTACTTCATGCGTCTTGCATCCCGATTTTTCATAGTCATGTCTAAACTAGGGGCAATGCCCTTAACCTATTGATGGAAGTGGATTGTGCATTGCTTGTGATTCATTGATTTCTTCATTCAAAATTGTCTCACAAAATACCAAAAACATTCAAAAAACAATCACAAAATACCAAAAACATTCGGAAAACAATCACAAAATACCAAAAACATTCAAAAAACAATCACACAATATCAAATACATTCAAAAACACTCACAAAATCCAAAAACATGATAAAACATCAAAAATCAATCAAAAACATGGCAACACATTGTACATACGCATCCAAGTAGATACCAAACAAACACTGTGAAATACTCAAACAATGACTACTTATTACATCAACCAAACAATCAACATCGACACGCACACTCTCTTAACAAGGATGCATCCTTCCTTACCAAAACAAAGACAAGATCACATTTTCTTTGACAAGAAAATTTTGTTTAAAGCTATCAAATACTTGATTGATTTGTAGGTTATGTATTCATTTATATAAGGTTCCTATGCTACTCCGGGATATCCACAAGTGATTAGAGTGGCCGGGATGGTTCCTAAGTAACAGATGAATATCAAACCAAGGATGACAAACTCATGCCATACAGGCAAATGGTGGACAATCTCAAGGCATCATTTACTACTATCACCTTTGAGGAGATACCTAGAGATCATAATCAAACTGCTGACGATATGGCTACTATCGCATCTCTCCTCGATCTTCCACAGAATTCAACACGCTATGAGTTCTTGGTAGAACAACTTTGGATTCTCGCTTATGATATCCCCGAATCTGAGATGATATGTCACCTTGTTGGTTCTAAATCCCCATGGTATGGTGAGTTCTACACCTACCTCCACGATCACACACTTCCTCCTAACCAATCGAATAACCAACGTAAAACCTTCATTCGCCAAATCGCTTGATATACCATTATTGCTAAAACCCTATACCGACGCAATCTTGATGGTACTCTCCTTCGAGGTCTGGAATAGGATGAGATAACAAAGGTCTTAGAAGAGGTACATGAAGGAATTTTTGGAACTCATGCAAGCGGTCCTTCACTAGCTAAGAAGATCATACGTGCTGGATACTATTGGACGTCCATGGAAAAAGACTCATACTACTTTGTCAGAAAATGCAAGAAGTGCCAAGTTCATGAAGACTTGATACATGCACTAGCATGGGAATTACAACCAATCACAACACCATGTCCTTTTTGTCAATGGGGACTTGACCTTGTGGGTAAAATTCATCCATCTTCATCCAACGACCATAAGTTCATCATTATCGCTACTAAATACTTCACAAAGTGGATCGAAGTTGTTCCACTTACCCAAGTCACTGGCAAGTAGATCACCTCATTCATCCTTAATTGCATCATCTGCCGGTATGGTGTTCCCATGTCCATCATCACAGATAATGGGCTTCCTTTCAAAAATCAGGATGTCTGTGAGCTCTTTGAGAAGTTTCACATCCAACACCACTTTTCCACTCCCTATTACCCACAAGGAAATGGTCAAGCCAAAGCATAAAATAAAAACATATTAAGAATCCTCAAGAAGACAGTCAATGAGATCGGTCGTGATTGGCATGTTCAATTAAATCCAATACTATGGGCATATCGAACTAGTATTCCAACCCCTACAGGCGCAACTCCTTACTCACTGGTCTATGATGCAGAAGCCATCCTTCCTATTGAGGTTGAGATACCATCTCTACGATATTCCTTGCATAATCTCATAGATGATGAAGCATACCGAGTCTCACGTCTTCAAGACTTAGATCCACTTGATGAGAAATGACACGCTGCATACAATCACCTCAAATCCTATCAGCAATGCATGAGCAGAAGCTATAATCATCGAGTTAGACCTCGCACATTTGAGGTAGGTGATCTTGTTCTTCTAGAGAATCCTTGTAACCAACCAACAAAGAACATCAGGGAAAGTTTGAATCCAACTGGCTGGGTCCATATGTTATCACTGCCGTATTTGGGTCTGGGGCATATCAGTTGGCTACTTCAGAAGGAGAACCACTAGCATATCCAATCAACAACATGCACCTCAAACGATTTTATACATAAGTTGTACAGAGCATCAAGCTCCCATACATACCAGAAAAAACACCAAAAAAATTCAGATAAATGTCCTGAAGAAAATACAAAAAAAAACCAAAATAGTAAAGAAAAATCATGCATCCAAACGATGAACAACCACTCCGGTGGCACCTTGGGTAAGTGCGATGGTGAAAATCTAGCAAACATGCACCACTTGTAAAGGCTATGGATCCATTGTATTTGAGACTTGTTGCGGTCACATTCATTGCATCCATTCATCCATCATTCAAACCATATCTTGTTATTGATCTGCAATCAAGGATAGTACTTCATGCATCTTGCATCCCGCTTTTTCATAATCATGTCTAAACTGGGGGAAATGCCCTTAACCTATTGATGGAAGTGAATTCTGCATTACTTGTGATTCATTGAGTTCTTCATTCAAAATCGTCTCACAAAATACCAAAAACATTTGAAAAACAATCACACAATACCAAAAACATTCAAAAAACACTCACAAAATCCAAAAACATGATAAAACATCAAAAATAAATCAAAAACATGGCAATGCATTGTACATGCACATCCAAGTAGATACCAAACAAACACTGTGAAATACTCAAACAATGACCACTTATTACATCAACCAAACAATCAATATCGACATGCACACTGTCTTAACAAGGATGCATCCTTCCTTACCAAAACAAAGACAAGATCACATTTTCTTTGGCAAGAAGATTTTGTTTAAAGCTATCAAATACTTGACTGATTTGTACGTTATTTATTCATTTATATCAGGTTCCTACGCTACTCTGTGATATCCACAAGTGATTAGAGTGGTCAGGATGGTTCCTAAGTATCATTTTGTTTGTTTATATTCTGTGATTTATTCCAATGAAGTTTTGGGGCATGTACTAATGGTGTCTATGTGGGAAGTTCACTAAGCTATGTGATATTATGCAAAATACAATCATGGATCACTACGGCTTACCGACTATAGCAACTACCTCGACCATATGAGCATGAACCATTATGGAAGGTCCATATTCTTTGTTCTTTATTTATGTTGTTTGTTTGCAGGTACAATGCGCCATCCTTGGTTCCTACTGCCTCGTCCAAGATTGATGACACCATGCTCAATGATGAAAATAAAGCACTATGGATCGTCATTCCATCTCATATGTATATATTGTATTCCATTGCATTCCATCCATCCATACATTCATAAATAGCTGCATATCATTCATACATAGTAATGACAATGGGGTGCATACTCTATTTTGCTCTTCTTCCATAGGAATAGGTCCTCCATATCTTCTATCTAACATTGAATCCACCCCCTCACCATCCCTATCTTGATCATCAACATCATCATAATCCCTTCATCGTTTCCCATAAACTCAATCAAGCTACGTTCATCACCATCCATCTCTAATAGGAGGGGTTGCGCTTCCCATCCTCAGTCATCCACACATTCAAGCCAGTTACTTTGTCTACACAGGCACATCGACTCACACACACCTAGACTATCAACAGATACTCTGATCAAGTATCTTTGGGTCTCAATAGGTAATCGATCATGGAAAACCTAGACTACAACATGCATTTATCATAATGATCTAGTCTCAACGGGGCTGCCATGATTCCCCACAACCACCCATCACACGCACACACTATCAATTGATCAATTGATCAAACACAATCATAACAGACAATTACATCAATTGTCTAAGTCTCAACGAGTATTTTGCATCAAATACCTTGACTTCATTAGGCAATTACATCAATTGTCTAAGTCACCATCAGGTCACTTTGATTCACTTACTCAGACTTTATCCTATCCAAGCAAACAACTGACATCAACTGTCATGCTTTGACTCGACCAGGACAATTAAACCAATTGCACCAGATTGTTCAACCAATTTTAATCAATTGTATAACATCAATCAAAAGCACACACCACATTTGCACCGTATATTTTGCCTGACCTAAAGGTACTCACTGGCTTGTTGTTTCTCCGTTTCACTATGTTTTCTCCCATTTCTCCATTTTATCTCCGATTTCTTCTATTTTTTCACAGTATTGCTAAATTCTTCTCTTCTACCACCCCACCAATTTTCATTCTTTTTCGAGAGATTGCCCGATTTTTCAAAATTTTCGGCCCATGACTCGAGGGGGCATACCACCCATTAAATTAACATTTTATGGGGCATATTTCTTCACACCTATTTTTCTTTCTTTGAAACGACGCGATAAACTGCACCGTCTCAAAGAGGGGCAAATGTAGTCACATAAATCTGTCTAGTTTAATTAAATGAATATTTGCTATTTATTTGATTAAAAACCCACTAGCCATCAGTTAATTAAATGAATATTTAATTAGTTCATCTTCAAACATTCTCCTATTAATTAAATAAATTATTCAATTTATTTTAATTAATTCATTAAACTAAATTCACAATCAATTAAATGATTAAATCCTATTTATTTCATTTAATCCCCTTTCTTCTTTAAATAAATTAAATAAAACATTTATTTAAATCACTAAATCCCCCCCACTTGCATTCTCCTAAAAATGCAACTTGCACCTATTTGTTGAAATAAATGAATTTTATTTTAATAAAAATCCTATTTTCCCTCACCCACCAAACCCACTTGCAATCCTAATCCCCTTCTAGATTCTTCTAAAACTCCTTCCTAATTAGCCTAATCCATCCCCTAATTATTGTCACATTCCTAAGCAACTCGAAGTCACTTCTCAAAGATTCCAAAGTCTTTGAAAAGCATTAAATTCTTTATGTGTCCAACAAGCTAACCTCTAAAGTCTTCCAAACCATGGCTCTTACATGACTATTTATGGTTAAATCCACTTGCACCCATGGTTAGGGACTTTGACCCCTAACTCAACCTTCATGTAACCCCTGTATCTCCTCAAGCATTTATTGCTTTGACCATGGTTATCTTCACTAACTCTTGTACAAGAGTTTATCCATTGGATAAAAGCATTATTCTTTGAGTAATGAATTTATTCACTCAACTCAACATTAACCTTACCTCCCAAGTTAACCCTCAGGTCATGTCAAGCATTTAATGCTTCTTCCCTCTCCTCTCAACCCATCTCATGTTGACATTTGTCATCATGGTATTGGATTGAAAGTCCTCACATAGATCATAAACCATTCAATACTGACCCTTGTTGAGATTACTCAATCTCAACCATCCATTGCTCCATTTTTCCTATAAATAGGGCTCATTTATTCATAATCTAGATCCTGAAAACTTATATGCATTTACATTATAGTCATTTTTAGAGAGAGCATTTAGTATAAATCATTCATATTCACTCTTTTGGTTTAAAATCAACACTAGCTAATTAGATAATCTCTTATTTTAGCTTTTGTTGCACTATTAGATTAATCATTTTTCAATCTTGAACCTCCATAAGGCATCCATAGTGCAAAAAGCTGCTGAGAGCTACACTTATTTGGAACTTGGAGAGGAGAGGAACAAGGGAGGAGGAGCTACAAGCATGGTGGAAGGCATTTGCAGATGCCTTATTGTATTTGCTTTCATTGTCAAATGCTTTATTATATTTTTAGTGTCTCTCTTGGTATGCCTGCTTAGACTAGCCTTTGGTTGATTAACACTAACATTTCTCTTTGTTTCTTGTGCTTCTTATGTGTTATACGACCACAGGTTTTTGTCTAACAATCTCCCATTTTGCAGAGCATCAGTTAGCATCAAGGTTAGGTTTTGCTTTAGGTTTAGGATTATGTTTAGGGTTATGGTTGTGGTTAAGTTTATGGTTAGGGATAAGGTTTATTGTTAATGTAACCAACATTATAGTTTGTTTTTGGGCTAGATTAGGGTTAGGATTAGTCAAGGATTAGAGTTCAATTAAAATTAGATTTCAGTTAGGGTTAGGGTTAAGTTTAGGCATATAGTTTAATAGGGTTTAATTCTAGGATTAGTGTTAAATTTAAGGTTCTAAAGGTTATAGTTAGGTTTCAATTGTGGTAAGATTAAGTTTAGGGTCAATGTTATCTTACAATTAAGGTTAATATTCTAGGATAATGTTTGGGGTAAGGGTTGGCATTCAATTAAAATTAGTGTTATGGTTAGGGCTAGGGTTCAATGAGGAATAGGGTTAGAGTTCATGGTCAGGGTTAAGAATATGGTTAGGATTGGGGTTTATATCATAGCTAGGGATATTATTAGGGTTAGGGTTAGGTTTAGGGCATGGTTAGTTTTAATTTTGGGTTTATGGTTATGATAAGTGTACAACATTTGGATTAGAATTATGGTTAGGGTAAGGCCTTACATCAAGGTTAAGCTTACATTTAGGGTTAACAACATTGTTAAGTTCAAGTTAATTGTTAGTGCTAGGGTGAGGTTTATAGTTAAGATTATGGTAAAGGTCAACATCATTATTAGGTTTAAGTTAACAGTTAGGGTTAGGGTTAGATTTAGTGTTTGGGATTATGGTCAAGTCCAAGGTTAGGATTATGGTAAGGGTTACGACCTAGGATTAGGTTTAAGATTATATAATTATGGTAAAGGTTACAATTTATGTCATGATTAGCGTTAGGGATAGGATAAGGGTTAGGATTATGGGTTAGGGTTTATGTCATATATAGCAATAATTTGAGGGTTAAAGTTAAGCTTTGGTAGGTTTGGGATATTATTAAGATTATGATGAGTGTTAGGGTTTATGGTTATGGTTATGGTTATGGTTTACATCATTGTTGGGGTTATGTTTAGGGTTACGATTATTGTTAAGCTTAGGGTTTAATGGTTAGGGTTAGGGTTAGGGTTAGGGTTTGCATGATGGCTAGGGATAGGGTTAGGGATAGGGATAGGGATAGGGTTAAGGGTTAGGTTTAGGGTTAGGATTATGGTTAGGGTTAGCTCTAGGGTTAGGGTTAGGGATATGTTGTGGTTAGGATTTAAATCAGGGGTAGGGTTAGGATTTAAATCATGGTTAGGGTTAGGGTCAACGTTAGGATTATGGTTAGGAATATGGTTATGAGTAGGGTGAGGTTTTATGTCATATTTAACAATAATTTGAGGGTTAAAGTTAGGTTTTGGCAGGTTTGGATTATGATGAAGGTTAGGGTTTAGGGTCATGGTTATGGTTTGGGTTATTGTTGGGATTATGGTTAGGCTTAGGGTTTAATGGTTAGGATTATGGCTAGCGCTATGGTTTGCATGATGGCTAGGGATAGGGTTAGGGTTAAGAATAGGGTTAAGGATTATGGTTAGGGTTATGGTTAGGGTTAGGGATAGGGTTAGGGTTAGGGATAGGTTATGGCTACGATTTAAATCATGGGTAGGGCCATGATTTACATCATGGTTAGGGCTAGGGCTAGGATTATGGTTATGAATATGGTTATGATTAGGGTTAGGGTTTATGTCATATTTAGCAATAACTTGAGAGTTAAAGTTAGGTTTTGGCAAGTTTCAGTTATTGTTAGGGTTTACGTTATGGTTATGGTTATGGTTTACATCATTGTTGGGGTTATGATTAGGATTAGGATTATGGTTAGGCTTAGGGTTCAATGGTTAGGATTATTGATAGCGTTAGGGTTTACATGATGGCTAGCGATAGGGCTAGGTTTAGGGATAGGGTTAAGGGTTAGGGTACAAATTATGGTTAGGGATAGGGCTAGGGTTAAGGATAGGTTATGGTTAGGATTTAAATCATGGGTAGGGTCAAGATTTTATGTCATGGTTAGGGTTAGGGTCAGAGTTAGGATTATGGTAGGATTATGGTTAGGAATATGGTTGTGATTAGGGTTAGAATTTAGATAATGGTTGGGGTTAGGGTTAGGATTAAGCATAGGGTTTGGGGTTATGGTTGGGGTTAGAATTGATGCCATGGTTAGGGTTAGGGTATGGATTATTGTTTGGGTTTACACAATGGTTAGGTTTATGATTAGGTTAATGGTTAGAATTAGGATATACATCAATGTTAGGGTTAGGGTTAAGATTATGTTTAGGGTTAGGGATTAGGATTATGGATAGAGTTAGGGTTTACATTATGGTTAGGGAAAGGGTTATAGTTTGCATTAGGGTTTAGCATTAGGACTAGGATTAGGATTATGGTTAGGGTTAAGTTTAGTGTATGGGTTAACTTAGGTTTATGGTTAGAATTATGGTTTAGGGCAAATTTTAGGGTTACAGTTTACATAGCAGTTAGGGTTAGGGTTAGCATTTACATCATGGTTAGGGTTAGGGTTATGGTTAGGATTAGGAATAGGCTTAAGGGTTGGGGTTTACATGATGCTTTGGGATAGGGTTACATTTAGCATTTTGGTTATGGTTAAGGATATGATTTAATATAGTGGTTTAGGTTAGGGTTAGCATCATGGTTAGGGTTGGGGCTAAGGATTATGCTTAGGTATATGGCTGGGTTAGTTTTACATCATTGTTAGGGTTAGGGTTATGGTTTAGGGTTAAGATATTGGTTTATGGTTAAGATACATGTTTAGGATTAGGGATAGGGATATGTTTTGAGTTATGGTTAGGATAACAAGGTTGAGGGTTATGGTTAGGTTTAGGCTTTTGGGTTAGGACAAAGGATTATTGCTATGGTTAGGGTTAAGCTTTAGGGTTAGGACAAAGGATTGTTGCTAGTGTTAGGGTTCAAGGTTAGGGTTAGGTTAGGGTTAGGATTACGGTTAGGGATATTGTTAGAGTTATGATTATTTAGGGTTATCTTTACATCACAACTAGTGTTAGGGTTAGTGTTAGGGATACGTTAAGGGTCAAGTTATGGTTAGTGTTCAATTAGGGTTATATTAGGGCTAGAGATAAGGTTAGATTGGGCTTGGTGTTAAGGTTAGGTTATGATTAAGGTTACTATTCTAGGTTATTTTAAATATCAATTAGTATTAGAGATAGTATTACAATTTAATTTAATTAGGATTAAATTAAGGTTAGAACTTTAGTGTTAGCATTCAAATAGGGTTAGCATAGTTTACATTAGTGTGAAGGTTTAATTGTGGTTAGCGTTCAATTAGGTTATGGATACAATCAAGGTTAGGTTGGGTTTAGGGTTAAGGTTATTTTAGGGGTAGGATTTAAATTCAATATAGGGTTTAATTATGATTAGGATTAATTTTAGGCTTAGGTTTTTGTTACGGTTCAATTCTGATTATATTAGGGTTAGGGTTGATGTTAGGTCATAATAATGGATACCATTTTAGGAATATTATTTGGGTTCGGGTTGAATAAGGATTTTAGTATTACGATCCAATTAGATTTCAATTAGTTAAGGTTATCCTTAGTGTTAAAATTTGATCATAACCCTAACACCTATTATATCAATTCATCATATATAAAAAATATACATTAAATATGTTGTGTTTAATAGAAAATATATTTAGGAAAAATAGTTTAGAATAAAAGTATACCTCACATGTAGGACTCATACAACTCAACCAAAAACAACTCATTGCTTAATTTATTATGAAACCCAAAACATTAACATCCAATACATTTTATTTTAAATGAAATACATTATAATAGAATCTAACTTGCATGATCAATGCAACCAAAGCTATCATATTGGTAGGATTATAGTGAAATTATAAGCCCAAATTGAATTTATGATTAAAATTATTAGCATAAAAGTTCTTATTGATCTTTTTAAACTAGAAATTAAAAATTATATATTATTTATAAAAATATTTGTTTAGCTCCTAATAAATAGAATATAAATAGAAAAATCACATCTATATGATAAATTAGAAACTTTTAATAATAGATACATTATAATAGAATCTAACTTGCATGATCAATGTAGCCAAAGCTATCATATTGGTAGGATTATAATAAAATTATAAACCTAATTTGAATTTATGACTAAAATTATTAACATAGAAATTTATTGATCTTTCTAAATTAAACATAAAAATTTATAAATTATATAATGTTATTTAAATCTTTGTGTAACTAAGTAAATACAATATAAATAGAAAAATCACATCTATATGATAACTTTTGATAATAAATATTTTTACATATTAAATATCATATATAATATTTTTGTAGGTACCTAATTTGATTTTTTGAATATAGAAACATTATATTTTTATGATTGAAATTTAGAAACATTAAAATTCTATTTGATCTTTCTTAATTGAAAATAATAAATTATATATTATTTTTGAAATATTTATGTAGGGATTCAATTACATTTATGAAGAAGGAGCGAATTTTCGGTAGCTGATGTAGGCGTCTTTGCTGGATATTTGTACGCAACGTGTGATGGTGGTGGAGGTTTCCCTCCTCCACGTGGTTTGAACTCCCTTCTCTCTCTCCCTCTGCTTTATGTTTTGCTCTTAACTCAAATTTACTCCAGCCATTATGACCTCTGAGTCGGATGGTGCCCATATGGCATCTTCTCCCCCTGCTTCTTCCCAACCCATTCTGCAAAACAAAAAATATCTTAGCGAAGCTGTTTCTAGGGCTTCCTCTGTTGTCCCTGAGAGTGCAAAGTTTGTTGCCACCAATGAAGATGGAGCGTTACCAGAAGGTATGGACCTTGGTTTCAACCTGAACTCTATCTCCATTTTCCCTAATGAATCAATGGCTCATGAAATAGCGTTAGAAAAAACTAGACTTAAAAATACTGCCATCTTTTTTGCCTGTGTTGATGTTGATAAATGTCCTCCTCGGAAATTCATGGACGATTGGTTCTATAACTACTGGAATTTGAAGATAGGTTTTTGAATTTCTTTCTGTAGACAGATTCAAAAAGGGCTCTTTGTGATTTTATTTAACAATCATGAAACACAAGTTGAAATTGTTAAAAGAATGTATTGGAATGTTGGAAAAACAACCTTTCGTGCCCTAGGTTGGACACCGAATGTGATCTTTGATGAAATTTTAGCTCTCTCAAGCCCTTGGTGGGTTTTGGTCTGAAAAATTCCTCCTTTCCTCTACGGTTTATCCCTTAGTTGGTTGAACCAATTGGTAGGATCATCTACATGGATGACTCCTCTAGGCTCGTGTTGCATCTTGATGCTAGAATCCTTATTTCTATTAAACTTGGTACTGACATTCCAAAGGCCCTTGACCTAAATATTGATGGAGAGGTCTTAACCTGCCCCATAGAAATCCTTGGTGGTTTAAATGCGTGTTTTCTTTGCAAGAAGGAAGGGCACCTTTGCAAAGATTGCCCGATTTTAAGCAAAAAGAAATCTAGAAGTGACCCTAGAAGAAATCACTCGGAGCAGATTAACCCTAATTTGAATTTTGATAAACCCCATTCTGCTAAAGTCAAATTAGACTCTGGGTTCATTCCCTCAACCTCTCTGGATACCCCTATTGCTGATTCTTGCCCTAATTTCGGGAAATTTATGATAGACCCCCCCCAACTCTTCGATTGAAGAAGCTTTGCAACAAATAGAAAATGAGGAAAGTTTCCAGATTGTTACTAGTAAGTCTAAAAAATGTTGAAGGAAAAATGGGCAACAATTAACTGCTGAGAAGATTCAATCCACCACTCAGAGCGTGAATCCTAACCATGATGCTATTAAAGATGTCTCTCCAATGGGGAACTCCTTGGTCAAATCCATTATTAAAAACTTTGAAACTCCTGATAAGTTCAGTTGTGATTCCTATGTTGGAGTTGGCCCAGTGAGGACCTCAAATAGCTCGAGACTGGTTGTTGATCCTAAACTCACTAGTCCCACCCCCAACATAATAAACACTATTGGATCTACCAGGAGTTTGCCAGATAAGTTTTTTAGAGATATTGAAGATGATGCGGTGATTGAAATCATTACTGTTGACTCTAGAAATAATGCCTTCATTCCTCCCAATGCTCCCTCCACACAAGTGCTTAGGATGAAGACTGTTGGAGCTGCCTCGACTCCTCATGATGGTGATGCTTCTCATATTGAGGAAGAATTAGGTGATGATCTTGATGATCTCACTGATGCTTGTACTAAACTGAATAGGAGAGGGTGCTCCCTAGGTTCTAAAAACAAAATGAGCAAGAAGAAAAATGGAAGTCAGAAGGACTTGCCCCTCAATGATAGCAGTATCCAGACTGTTAAGAGTTCCTAATCCCCCCCTTTTTTTGTTTCTCATGAAGTGATTTTCATGGAATATTAGAGGTCTGGAATCACCAGACAGGAAGCAAATTGTCAGGAGCTTCTTGGATTCTCACAAAGATATTGATTTCTTAATGCTGCAAGAGATCAAAGCCATCAATTTCACCCTCAAAGTGAATGTTAATTTCATTTGGAATGATTCCGTTAAAATTTGTTCTAATCACCTCAGAGGTAAAGGGGGTGTTGGGCTGCTTATCAATCCTAAATGGACAAACCACATTACTAATCAAGGCACTTCCCCCTGCAACAGAGCGGTATGGTCTACTCGCAATATTAATGGCTCCAATATTGGGATTTTCTCCATCTATGCTACCAATGATTATAAAGATAGAATCACCCTTTGGAATTGGCTTGCCTCCCTACCTAACATCCCCTAGATCCTTGGTGGGGACTTTAACATGATTGAGACTCGGAATGATAAATCTGGTGGGGTTCACTTTGATTGGAAACCCTCTGAGAAGGTTTATTGGGATAAGATGAAACTTCAAATGAACTTGTTTGACCCTATTTCTGGTAATAAAAATGATCACAAGGGCCTATGGTACACCTGGTGCAATTACCAACAGGGCATTAATAGAATATATAGCAGGCTTGACCACTTCTATGCTAATAAGAATCACTTTTCCTTTATTCCAGATGATTAGGGAAGATCTATTGTTGCTTGGCCCCTACCTCTCTCTGATCATCACCCCATTATTACTCATATCACTACTGTTAACCCTCTAACTTCCAATGTTGCTAGGGGTCAGAAGTTCATTCTCAACACTAATCTGCTTAAATATGTTGATCTCCTTGTAGCGATTAACATTATTAGCTTGATTAATAAACAGAATAAGAATCTTCCCTCCCATTTAGCCCGGTGGAACGTCAATGTCTCCTCTTGGCAAAAACTCCTTTAGACTGTGGGCCAAAAGAAGGCCAAGGATTTTAGATTTGTGGAAAAAAACTCTTACTCATAACCTGCATAGCATTGAGTTGGATATCCAACAGTCCCCCAATAACCCGGTTCTTGCTTCCCATGTTGCTAAAGCCTGTGATGCTCTTAGAAAACACTAGAATGTCAAAATCAGAGGAGCTATGATTAGAGCCCACAACCACTGGCTCCAATTTGGAGATAGGGGCTCAAAAAATTTCTTTAACTTGCTTAAGTATAAATAGACCAAAGAGAGAATTGATAGACTTTATGTCAATAATAAGGAAATCTTTGATCTTGACAATATTAAGGATGCCTTTGCCTTATTTTATAAAAACTTGTTGACCTCAGAATATTTTGAGATTGCTAAAAACATGAGGACTAAATGTAGTAGAATTTCTGCGGAGGACTTCCTCCTTTTGAGACAGAAAATTGAGGTTGAGGAAGTTCAAAAGGCCATTACCTCCCTTAGTAATGACAAAACCCTTGGTCCTAATGGGCTTTTGGTCGAGTTCTATAAAGCTAACATAGAGTGGATAAGTAAGGATCTTCATGATATTTATTTGGAAGCTATAGATTGTGGCACCCTTGGAGATAATATTAATAAGGGCTTTATTAAGCTTATCCCTAAAGAGGGTGATAAATCTCTTATAAAAAATTGGAGGCCCATTACCTTACTCAATGTTTCCTATAAAATTTTGGCTAAAATTTTGGCCATCCGTCTTGAAAAAGTCCTTCCCAATTTCATTTGCCCCACCCAAACTGGCTTTATAAAGGGTAGATACATCCTTGAGAGCCTCATCACCAGCTGGGAAGCTATGGAATGGTCTAAGGTGTCAGGTCAGAACTCTGCCATGTTTCTTCTTGACTTCGAGAAAGTTTATGATAGAGTTGAATGGGACTTTATCATCATGATGCTTGAAGCTTTTGGGTTCCCTAGAGAATTATGCGGTTATATTAAGGTTCATCTTAAGGATGCTTCAGCTCAAATTGAGGTCAATGGCTCCCTCTCCTCTCCCATTAGTTTGTCCCGCTCTATCAGACATGGTTGTCCCTTAGCTCCTGCTCTCTTTGTCATCGCCTCTGATGCTCTTTATTATATCCTGAGGGATAGTTCCCTCTCCCCTAGAGTTAATGGGATTAGGTTGCCTGACAACAATGACCTTCTTAATATCTAGTTTGTCGATGATACGACCCTGTTCCTTGAGCTTACTAGTCAAAACCTTGATAATCTTAATCTTAAACTTAATATCTTTGGGGAAATCTCTGGTGCCCGAATCTCTCAATCTAAATCTACCTTTCTTGGATGGAGGGACCACCCTCTAGACTGGCTAGAACAATATGGCTTCCAATAGGGGGGCCCTGACAAAATTGTTAGATACCTTGGCTTGCCTTTGTCCATCTCCCCCTCCCTCAAGGACATGTGGTTGTGGATTAGACAAAAAATTTACAAAAAACTTATTAAATGGAACAATAGATACCTCTCTCTTATTGGCAGGGTCCAAGTCTTCCAGAAGATCCTTTCCTCCTATAGTGTTTATTACTCCTCTGCCTAGATGTTTAGTAGCTATCAGATTCTTGAGATCCAAAAAGCCATCAGAAGGTTCTTATGGCCTGATGGCAAAAGGAATAAGAAAATGAATGTTGTAAAGTGGAAATGGTGTAGCATTGATAAGAAACTTGGGGGCCTTGGTCTCAAAGACCCTTGCTGCCAAATGGATTTTTCATGCCCTTGATGGTCAGGAACCTTGGAAGGTCCTGATCAAAAGTAATATTGAGAGAGGTGTGCAGAAGTTTGCTAAGTCTTGGAAGAACCTTCCCTTTGTTGATCTTGTAGCTGGGAGCTTCCCTGTGTTCGTTCAAGGCACTTGTGTGTTCAAATCCTTATGGAAAGCATGGGAGCATGTTAGGAAATTCTTGGTCAATACTAGTGTAAGCAATAATGATTTTGTTCACGGGGAAAGATCCATTTGGTGGAATCTTTTCCACTCTTCTAAACCTCTTGCCCTCACCTAAGGCTGCTCTGCCAAATCCTAGGCCAACAAAGGTATAACCCGCTTAATTGACCTTCTCGAGCATGATAACCTCATCTCCTGGGAAGATCTTAGCCATAATTACAATTTACCTCCCGCTCAAAAAAGAACCTACAACATGATTAAGGCTTCTTGTCTAGATCTTGGCCTGCCTAAGTATTGTGACATTGACTCTCATAGTTTTCTTTCTTTTAAGTGGATTGATGGCACTCTTTTAGCTAAAATTAAAGCCCGGAATATCTATCATGTGCTTGCCTATGACTACTCTGTTATTAGACATGTTAACCTCCTTTGGTATATGGACCTTAGTGAAGCTTCCTGGCAAAAGATTTTTCTCAGAAGCTGGAAATCTCCTATCGCCCCCAATATCAACTACTTTAGATGGCTTATGATCCTGGATAGACTTCCCCTTAGGAAAGATCCTACTGCCCTTGAGCTTTGTACCATCTATAAACTACCTGATACCAGCAGACACATATTCTTCGACTGTTCTATTGCTAAGGAAATCTAGCTTATGTTTGGTATCTGCATTCCTTTTCATGTTAATATATTTGATATTATCACTGGCTATATTCAAGGTTTAAAGAAAGATGCTAATATTTTCTGGTCTATTCTTTCTGCTTCTATTTTATGGATTATTTGGAAGGTTAGGAATGAAGACAAGTATCAAGGCCAACCCAGGGCCCTTACTGAGTCTTTTTGCAGACTCATCTTCTACAAAAAATTTGTGCAGGTCTCTATTAATTTAGAGGTGGAGCGAAGTAAATTGATCAGGTATCTCAATGATAGGGTTGCTACTATGTTCGTCTATGAGATGAGAGGTGGCTACGAGTGGCATAGAACTATGGACAACCTCCTGACCTTTGAAAAAGCTCTCGACAAGCTGATCATGGAGATTAAAAATAACAGGGATCCCTCTTTCAGCCAACTGGAGATGCTCACTCAGATTCAGGATAATAAAAAGATCGTGTGGATGGAAGGCCCTCATGGCTGGATGGCTTGGGTTGATATCATCGATGACATTCTCCTCTGACTGCTGCACTTATCTTCCTTGTAATCTCTTTTGTATTTTTTCTCAGATGTAAGACAACTTTTGTTATGTCTTTATTGTTGTTGTTGTTTTAGTCGGATCTCTGTATCTGGCTCCTTTTGAGGGTTGTCCTCTTGATCTGTAAAGACTTTCTCTCGATATTTAATATAAAATAAAAATAAAATTTTATGTAGGTATGTAATTGTATTTATTTATTTAACAAATTTAGAAACATTGTATTTTTTATGTTTAAGATTTAGAAACATAGAAATTCTTTTTTGATATTTCTAAATTGAATATTAAAATTCTTTCCTTCATTTTCTTGTCAAAATATTGTTTATATTTTTATAATTCCTATTCTTAATTTTTATGGAGAAAAAATAATTGACAAAAAAACAACATTCTACTTAACAAAAATACTTAGTCATGTTTTATAATTATATGCAAATGAAAAATTGTTGATATCAAATTGAAACTAACCACTCTAATAGACTACTTTTTTACAATATTTTATTTAAATGAAATGTTTCTCTAATTCAATATGCATGAAGAGGGAAAAAGACCTATGAGGTGGATTAGTTAATAAGCATGCAAATCAAACATGGAAGTATATGAAATCAAAGACATAATTTGAAATGCATGAAAACATGAATAATGAAAATGTATATACCTCACACAATCCTTTTACCTTCTCCTTCGGATGGAGCTTGATGAAGTGAAGGCGCCCTTGGATGATGCTCCACTTGATGTGCTCCTCTTGCTTGCTTGATGTGGATGGCTCTCCAATGTTGTGCACAAATGAAATGGATTTGGAAGATGATAAGGATGAGATGATCAAGTGTGGATGAGATATGATATGAACATGATAAGGATGCTAAAATGATTTTCCTAGGCTCAAAAGGGAAGCATAAGATTACTGAACTTGGAGATGAAGAATGGAGGGATGGAGTCCTCAATTTATAGGAAGAGGAGAGAAAGAATGGATGGCTAGGATGGATTCAAGATGAAGAGCTAGGATTGCTTGTGAGCTCACACAAGGACCAAGAGAGGGTGTGGAGACCAAGAGATATGCCTTAAAGACATTTCTTGTCTCTTCACTCCTCAAGGTACATTGGGAAGACTTCCCAAGGTACCTTGAGAAGAGCAAAGTGCATTGGGAAGACTTCCCAATGTGCATTGAGAGGAGCAAGTAATGTGACATTCCTTGAAGAATGGGGAGGAGGAATTTAAAATTCTCCAAAAAGGGATAATCATGGGGATTGGAGGAATAAGAAGGAATTAAAAATTCCTTGGGAGAGGAGATGCCTAGAGGATTGAGAGATTTTGAAGATCTCACATTCACCTAGGAAAAGAGCATTAAAAGCTAGTGGTTGGATGGAAGGGACAAGGAGTTGACTTTGTGGCTAATCATGATGATTAGCCATTAGCAACTCATTAGGAGGGGGATTAGAGGAAATGTT
The DNA here is from genome assembly GCF_030272615.1 of Cryptomeria japonica. Taxonomy (NCBI): domain Eukaryota; kingdom Viridiplantae; phylum Streptophyta; class Pinopsida; order Cupressales; family Cupressaceae; genus Cryptomeria; species Cryptomeria japonica. The sequence goes on along the minus strand of NC_081408.1, from coordinate 456,213,532 downwards.
AGGTGGGATTAGGATTTGTAGGAGGATTTGATTAGGAGAGAGAATGAGTGGAGGGAATTAAAAATTAGAAGAATAAGGTTAAGTGAGTTTAGGGAGTTTCTAGAAGACTTTATTAGGTTAATGATGAATTAAGAAGATGGTTTGAAGGAAGCATGTGGGTTAACTAATTAATTGAAATTAATTAGCTAAGAGGATGATTTGTGAGGATTTAATCGTTTTAGAAGAATAAAGAAAGGGATTGATTTATTAAATAAATCAGTCACATACTATAGTGACAATATTAATTATATTTAATTAATATTGAGGAGAATTTGACTTAACATAATTAATTAATTAATTATGTGAGGAATTAAAAGTAATTAAAAATAATTACTTTTAGGTGTCTACAATGCATATTATTGATATATAATGAAATGGATTAGTTGAAAAGGCTTTCGAAACTTTAAGACTAGCTTACATATATTTGATTTTAATCAAATATATATATAATGCACCGAGAGATATCATTTTCAAGGCGCCTATTAGATTTCGAGGTACATGATAAAAATAGGCACCTCGAAAAGGATATCTCTCGGTGTATTATATATATATATGATTAAAATCAAATATATGTAAGCTAGTAGCAGTCGCATCGCAACATGGGAAACAACAAAAAAATTCAAAATAGAACTATATAATATTATATTATTAATGTTTGCTGCAATAATATGTAATATTATTATTGCAATTATTATTATTATTATTATTATTTTCTATTCATTTGTGTAATAATATTATAATATATTATTATTATTAGTTTATATTGTTTTGATTATTATGATATCATTTTATAATTTATTGAAAATAATATTCATAATATAAATTTGAAATATTTTAAATGTATTATATTATTATTTTAAATTATTTTTAGTTATAATATTATTTTTATAGTTTTATTAGTAATATTATATTAATAGAGTGCTATATGATAAGTATAATACTACTATATTCTTATCTTGGAACTATAATATTGTTTTATAGTTATTAAGTGTATAATATCAGGGTCAGGGTTTAAATCTTGGATAGAGTTAGGGTTACGATTATGGTTAGGGGTGGAACTATGGTTATAGATAAGATTATGATCATGATAGAATAACAATTATGATGGGCTTTAGTTGAAGATTAGGGTTAGGGTTACGACTAATATCATAGTCAGGTTTATGCTTAGGATTAGATTTTGCATTAGAGATATGATTATAATGAGGGTTAGGGTTATAATTATAATGAAGGTTAGTATTATACTTAGGATTAGGGTTAGGGTTGCGGTAAGAGTTAGGATTGGGGTTAATGTTAGTGATTGTAACTAGGGTTAAGGTTAAAGATTATAATTATCAATTATAAATAAAATTAGGGTTAGGGTTATGGTTAGGGTTCAATTGGGTCTAGATTAAGATTAGGGTTAGGGTTAGGGTTAAGATTGCAATCAAAGATAGTACGTGATGATAGCTATAAGAGCTAGGGTTTGGGTTAGGATTAAGGTTGGGGCTAGAATAGGGTTAGGGTTAGGGTTAGAATTATAATTAGGGTAAGGGTAAGGGTTAGGGTTATAATTATAATTAGTGTTACGATTAAAGATTATAATTAGTGATTATAATAAAAATTAGAGTTAGGGTTAGGGTTATGGTTAGAATTAGGGTTAGGGTTATAATTATAATCAGGGTTAGGGTTATAATTATGATTAGGTTTAGGGTTAAAGATTATAATTATTAATTATGAGTAAAAGTAGGGTTAGTGTTAGTGTCAGTGTTTGAGGTAGAGTTAGTATAAGGGTTAAGATTAGAATTATTATTAGGGTTAATGATATAATTACGTCAAGGGTTACAGTTACAGTTAGTGTTTGGCTTAGGATTAGGGTTAATCATAGTGATTATAATTATTAATTATACATAAAATTAGGGTTAGGGTTAGGGTTAGAATTATCATTAGAATTAGGGTTAGGGTCAGGGTTAAGATTTCAATTAAATATAGTACGTGATGATAGCTATAAGAGTTAGTGTTTGGGTTAGGATTAGGGTTGGGGCTAGAAAAGGGTTAGGATAAGGGCTAGAATTATAATTAGGGTTAGGGTTAGGGCTAGAATTATAATTAGGGTTAGGGTTAGGTTTTGGGTTAGATGTATAGTTAGGTTTAGGGTTAAAGATTATAATTATTAATTATGAATAATATTGAGGTTTTGATTATGATAATGATTGATATTAGGGTGTTGATTATGGAAATTTCTATAATGTGAGTGGATAAAAATCAAACATTATATTTATTTGATTTATATTAGCATTATCACAACAACAATTTTCAAGTCATTTGAAATTTGATTTTAGCATTAGTTAAAATGTGTAAAAATTGTAAAGATTTGCAAAATATTGAACAATTAATATTAGAAATGAAATTCTTATCTATTGTGACAATTATTATTATATACTTTAGTGACATTCAAAAGAAAAACAACTTGAAAAGAAAAATAGCTTCAAAATATAGTTATATAATAAATTTCATGACGTAAACCCCTGAACCTTTGTTGTTAGGGTTAGGGTTTAAGGATAAAGCATGTGAGGGTTAGGATTATATAATAAATCTTGATTTTAAGGTCAAAGTTAAGGTTTAATTAGGGTTATGGTTAGGATAAGACATGTTGAGGGTGAGGGTTAGTATTAAATTAGGTTAAGGATTTAATAAGGGTTAGGGTTCATATTAGGGTTAAATTAAGGTTGCAGTTGTAGGTAGGGTCTATTTCTATGGTTAGAGTTAACTTTAGGGTTCAGTTAGGGTTAAGATTCAATTGGAGGGATTAGAGTTAAGAGTTAAGGTTATAGTTAATTAGAGTTAGGGTTCAAATTTGATTAGGATTTGATTATGGTAAGGGTTAGATTAAGATTAGAGTTCGATTACGATTAGAGTTAAATTAGGGTGAGCATTAGGCTAGGATTTAGTTATGTTTAGATTAAAGTTCAAGTTGTAGTTAGGGCTCAATTGTAGGGTTATATTTAAATTTAGGGTTAGGATATGGTTATTGGTTAGGTTTCAATTATGGTTAGATTAAGTTTGAATTTTAGGATTAGGTTATGGTTTAGGGTCCAATTAGGTCTAGATTAGGAATATTGTCAAGGTTAGGGTTTGATTATGGTAAGGGTTTAATTATAGTTAGGGTTCATATAAGAGTTCAATCATGGTTGGAATTAGTTTTATGATTCAATTACATTAGGGTTACAATTAAATTAGGATTAAAGTTTAATTAGGCTTAGGGTTTGGGCAAGAATTCAATTAGGATTAGGGTTCAATAAATGTTAGGGTTTGGATTAGGTTAGGTTTCAATTAGGGTTAGATTAAGGTTGAAGTTGTAGGTAGGGTTTAATTCTATAGTTAGAGTTATGCTTAGGGTTAGGTAATGGTTGGAATTCAATTAGGTTTAGATTTAAGTTTAGGGATAGATTATGGCTTAGGTTATGACTTGCATTAGGGGTTAGTGTTAGGATTAGGATTATAGATTGGGTTTACATCATGTTTAGGGTTTGGGTTACGAACAAGTTCAGGGTTAGAATTATGGTTAGGTTAGGGTTAGGCCTTAGTTTTATGACATAAGAGTCTAAACAATGGTTAGGGTTAGGGTTTAAATAATGGTTATGTTTAGGTTAGGGTTAGGGTTAGGGTTGGAGATACATTTTGAGTTCTAGTTAGGGTTAGGACTAAGGATTATTATTAGGGTTGGGGTTTAGGGTTATAGTTAAGTAAGAGTTAGATTTAGGGTTAAGGGTCATTGTTATAGTTAATTAAAGTTATATTTCAATTATGCTTAGGGTTTGATTATGGTAAGGGCTTAATTAGGATCAAGGTTTTGGGTAGATTAAAGTTTAATTAGGGTTAGGGTTAAGTTTAGGGGTAGAGTTCAATTATAGTTAGGGTTAAATCTAGGGCTACAGTTTAATTATTGTTGAATTATAGTTTAACTTGTAATTAGGGCTTAATTATAAGGTTGTAGATAAGTTTAGGGTTATGTTATGGTTAGGGTTCAATTGGGTCTAGATTAGGGATATTGTCAAGGTTAGGGTTTGATTATGATAAGTGGTTGATCATAGCTATGATTATTATTAGATTTCAATTAGCGTTAGAATTATGGTTATGATTCAATTACTTTAGGATTAGGGTTAAATTAGGGTAAGGGTTTGGGCTAGAATTCAATTAGGATCAGGGTTTAGCTAGGATCACGTTTAAATCTAGGGTTAGAGTTAAGTTTAGGGTTCAATTAGGGTCCAATTACGTTTCAGTTTTAATTCTAAAGTTAGAGTTAATTTTAGAGTTTAATTATGGTAAGATTAAGTTTAGCATTAAGATTTTGCTACAATTAGGGGTAATATTATACAAGATTATGCATTCATAATACTTATTATCTATTTCTTTTAAAATATTAATAAAAATCTTCATTACTATGTACATTTTTCAATACTTCTATAAAATAAATACCTTTAAACTTTGCTCTAATAAAATTAAAACATTTTAAAATAGCTTAAAGTTTTTCTTTAATTAAAATTATTTTCTTTTAACATTTTAACTTTTTTATAATTAACATAAAAATTCTTTTTGAACTTTCTAAATTAATAATCATATGTTATTTTTGAAATATTTTTATAACTCAACTAAAATAGAAAAATCACATCTATATGATAAATTAGAAACATAATTTTGATTTTTTTAATTTTGAAACATTTTATGATTGAAATTTAGAAACATAAAATTCTTTTTGATCTTTCCAAATTGAAAATTAAGATTCTTTCATTCTTTTTTTTTTTAAATATTGCTTCTATTTTCAGTATTCTAATCCTTTTTAATCTTTCTAAATTGAAAATTAGATTCTTTCCTTCATTTTTAATCTTTCTATAGCAAAATTCATCTACAATAATATTTTATTAATTAATAACATGTTGGAGAAGAAAATAACCAACTCCACATAGGAAATTAAGCAACTTATGATAATATTGCTTAAGCATTTTTTACTTTTCTATTGAGGTATAACAACCCATAATATTTCATTAAAAATCTAACCAATAGAGAAACATGAGAGAAATGTGTTTTCACAACATATTATACACACAAAAAAAAAATTGTATGATTAAGTACATTATAGTAAAATAATAATTATTCATTTTAGTTTTAGTTGATTGAATTTTAGAACAATTATGTTTTTAATATTCAATTAATTTATTAGTTGAAGTGAGTCAAGTGTAAGGGATAAAATAGGATAATCATTAGAATAACTTGAAACAAAATAATTTTGATTTTAATAAAAGAATATATTAAATTTGTAACACTTTTTGTTTAAGTAGTAAATAATTTTATGCTTCATAACAACCAAGTCTTAAATTAAAAATAGCAGTTACGTAAATTTGACAAATATGTGAAATGTATTTATTAAAATACAAATTCTAGCTCCTCCTAAATGCATGCAAACCTTTGTTTTCCTAATTTATGCAGCCTCATATATTGAACAAAAAATCCAAAACTTGTTCTCTATACTTATATATCTTGTAGTAACCTACTTGTAAATTCATCAATATAAATATTATTTTCCATTAGACAATTCACATAAATACTACAACATATGATGTTTGAGACGTTTTAAGAGGTTCCAAGCATTTTTTCCACACAATTTTATAAATTAAATCCTAAAAATACATTAAATAATTGACACAACATAGAAAAACCACCGCTACTTGACCATAACCAGATCTATAATTTATGAAACATCTTATGCATATTAACACGTTTTTCCATGAATGAAATGGTTAAACCTCTCGTGCGATTTCCATATCAGGGATTCCAATAACAAATTTTATTAAACCTAATCTTTATAACCCTCGTTCAGGACAATATATTTGCCTGTGATACTTTACTGGGTAGAAACCATGAGACGTGTACAATAGTTAAGAAGCTATTGCACATGGAAAGCAAGCAATTCCCAGGCCGTCAATTATAGTAAAAATTAGTTTGCTTTTGAGTCTTAGCTTTGATCATGGGAATATTCTAAATCCAAGAGTTCAAAATACTTAGCTGAACATAGAGAAGACCAAATTTAAGATCACACATAAATAGAAACTCTCTATCTTGGATTCAATCTAGAAATCCTTCACTCCAGTAACTAATCTGGATTAAAATAGATAAAACACAGATATCCATTAATAAATTTGTAGAGACCAGAATAAGTTTTATATTGCAATCAAATAGCCAATACATTCTATCTAATAAATTCCCAAATTTTACATCGCTTTCCATTAGACTGCTACAGATATCTCAACAAATTTCAAACACATACGAGAGCAGATTCTTCCATTGCGCAGGGGAGAACATAATAAACAAAGCCCATTCAGTGATGTGCTCATACAACAAAGCTATTGAAATGGATGATCTCATTAAATGCTTCTTCCCAGCCAACTTCTCATACCATCCATGATTCATAAAAAAATGAATTTACTTCCCAAAACAATTTAAAAAGAAAATTTCATAGAAGCAACAACACATACCTAGATGAGTAGCTTGAAAGATACTATCTAAACATTCACAACTATCTAAAGCAGTCACCTATATTTACATGCACAACAAGAAGTAAATGCTTAATATGAAGCTTAAGTTGAAGCTTATGGTTAACAAAAAAATAATGAAAGTTATGGAAGTGAGTTTGATGTCATGTATCGTTGGCAAACATTTCCTGTTATTTTAAAGAAGCCAATGGGTTGAACAAATCCCAACTAAAGCTAGAAGGTTGGGGAGGAGGCGAAACTATCTTCTGAGATGACGAAGGGCAAGGAGCAGCAATTGTCTATTCGAAACTGAGGGACAGATCAAACGAACCTCTTTCCCCAGATGTGGCCTCTCCTCAATTGTCATCGACTGCTTCCAAAAACCCGTTCCTTTCTCCCTCACCAAATATCTGCTAAAAAACAAATGATGTTTGCAAAAATACAGACCAAATGCAAATGATGTTTGCAAAAAGATAGAAGAAATACTAATTGGCGACGACAAAGATATAAGTGCAAATCAAATAAGTTGAACCGCTCCACTTCTTGCATGCAGTTAGGGATGACTACTCTTCCACTACGGTGGCAGTAACATTAGACTTTTCAGCTGCCATTAGTTTTGTAACTGTCTTCAAATCTTCCGTTTTCTTTAATGTTTACACAGAATATTCTACTTTTATTATATCCTTCACTCCCTCTGCTGCAACTGTATAGGAACGCCTCTCGGCGTAACAAATTTGATTGACTGGTATAAAGCCAAATTCTTTTGCAGCGTTCTCCCTACCTGTGTGAAAATGGGAGATTTTGAATGGGGCATGGAGATTCATCGAAGCATAATGATAAGAAAAGATTTTCATTAGACATTATAGTTATAAATGCTCTGGTAGATATGCATGCAAGATGTGGAATCATAGACATAACAAAGGCTAGAATGTCATCTCATCAAATGCAAAAAAGTTGCAAGATTTGTAGAAAATGGATTCGTTCAAAAGGCTTTCCAAACTTTCAAACAAATGTGATTTGGATTAGTAGGTCTAGCATTCCCCCTGCCCACGCAAAAATGGGAGCTTTTGAATATGGCATGGAGCTTTTTAAGCTAAGCTTAATGAAAACTTAGCCTGCATTTCTTGTCTGGGATAAAGAACAGAAAGACAACAACCTAGCACAATTCGATGACTGATTTGGTTCCATTGATTGTACTAATGAGGATATTGTTAGGCGATACAAATGGCAGGCCATACCATGCAGACATCAAGCAATTCAAAAGCTTATAAACATACGAAATCCAAGAAAACTGATCCGTTAATTTCATCTTTAAAATCTTCCAGAATGTAATCTTGCTACCAACAAATAATCAAGAACAAAGATTAATGATCTGAATTGGTGCACTTAAAATGGGAGAAAAAAAGAAACCCTAGAACCTAAAGCTTCACAACAACTTACAAAGGCACAAAGAACGAACAAAGTGATATTTCCTGCACAAGCACCACAAAATAAATCAAAATCCAAATGGCAAGAACTCAGTTGTCAAGCATGTGAATAAAGATAAAGACTACAGAGAATACAAACTAGAGATGCCGGACACAAAATGCACATGAAACATTGTGGCAAATTCTCCTTCACTGCAGATCTGAAATGTGAAAGTTGTTATTACACTCGATTCCTTCCAATCGATGAGCAGAGCATGGAGCTGAGATCGAATGAAATTCTTTTACATCAAAATACAAAATTACAATCATGAATTGATCAGTTGTTTATTAGAAACGATGCATAAGAACTGAAATGGTTATTGTGGAAGTGAGTCCTTAAAAAGTTGTATATGTAGCTATTGAAACATTCGAATTTTTAGACTTCATCGGTTATAGAATGTCCAATCGTTTCGACTTCATCGGTTATAGAATGACCATGAATATCCCAATCATGCCATCACTTACATTATGTTACTTCAGCAATCGTTTTAATTTTAAAATTTTAATTGTGAGTTGTAACTGTCGTTTGGCATTCTCCATTTCACATATGTAACTCTCCACGATATCAACCATTTCTTGTTTCTTTCATGGATGTGCTGACATTGTATAGAACGCCTCTTGGCATAATAAAGCTGCGGGAATAGAACACCGGATTGGGATTGGAATGATGAGTGGTTTACACGAAATCGTAGCTGTTATATATCTAATAATTATTTAATGACGATTCCGTCCTTAAACGGGGTTAAGTGTGCTTCGTGGGACTCGAACATTCAAACTCATTAATATATTATATAAAATATATATTTAATTTCTTAAAAACTCCGTTTGAAAGTTGTCCACATTTGACCGTGCCAATTTCCAGACCATTCTCGATTTCACCCTGTCCCAAGCGACACCAGAAACTACGCGACGGTTTACAAAAACCGATCGGTAGAGCGACTATAAATAGGCTTCCTGCCTCTTTCAATACACATCTTCATTTTGGGTTTTTTCAGTAAGGCTGAATAGATTTCTAAGTAGGACGCTTATTTCTCTTTGTCTATCTCTGTAAAGGCTTCATTTTGGAGATTTTGTGTTCAAGTAAGAAATACATCATGCAGATATTTGTGAAGACATTGACAGGCAAGACCATCACTCTGGAGGTGGAAAGCTCTGATACCATCGACAATGTCAAGTCAAAGATCCAGGACAAGGAGGGAATCCCTCCCGATCAGCAGCGCCTCATCTTTGCCGGCAAACAGCTCGAGGACGGCAGAAGCCTAGCCGACTATAACATCCAGAAGGAGTCCACCCTTCACCTGGTTCTTCGCCTCAGGGGAGGAATGCAGATCTTTGTCAAAACCCTAACGGGGAAGACAATCACTCTGGAGGTGGAGAGTTCCGACACCATCGACAATGTCAAGGCCAAAATTCAAGACAAGGAGGGAATTCCCCCAGATCAGCAGCGCCTGATCTTTGCCGGTAAACAGCTGGAAGACGGCAGAACCCTTGCTGATTACAACATCCAGAAGGAGTCCACCCTTCACCTGGTTCTCCGTCTCAGGGAAGGAATGCAAATCTTTGTCAAGACATTGACAGGGAAGACCATCACTCTGGAGGTGGAGAGTTCAGGAGGGGATTCCCCCGGATCAGCAACGCCTGATCTTCGCCGGTAAACAATTGGAAGACGGCAGAACCCTAGCCGACTACAATATCCAGAAGGAGTCACCCTGCACCTTGTGCTTCGCCTGCGCGGCGGTATGCAGATCTTTGTGAAAACCCTCACCGGCAAAACCATCACTTTGGAAGTGGAGAGCTCCGACAACATTGACAATGTGAAGGCGAAGATCCAAGACAAGGAGGGCATTCCTCCCGATCAGCAGCGCCTCATTTTCGCCGGGAAGCAGCTGGAGGACGGCCGGACTCTGGCTGATTACAACATACAGAAGGAGTCCACACTTCACCTCGTCCTGCGCCTGCGCGGAGGGTTTTAATTTTTCTGTTTTATTTGCAACTCTCATATATGTATTCGAGCTTTTCATCTAAATAAATAAATCTCTATATGTATCCGTTGTGCCATTTGCCTCTGTTATTTTGTATGACAAGTTAAATATGGATTTATTCAATTGGGGAATTCTGTAACAAGAAGCGCAGTTTAAAAGATGTGTGTGGAATGAAACATCTTCATTTTTACAAACGGGAGATTATTTTGAAGAAAAATATGGATGCATTTCATCATGTTAAGTAGTTTGGGAACGATTATTAACAAAATCAAATTCTTTTTCTTGAATTTGGTTGCTTTTTAAGACTATATCATTCAGATGCAAATATTTTCTGGAAACAATTGTTCAAAACAGAATCTAGGGTTGTTTGTAACTGTTGGATTGTACCATAAATATAAGAGAAGAGAAATGGGAAAATCTGGGAAATCTCTGTATTCAGATGTTACTGGAATTTCGTACTGTTTGATCGGTATGTGCTTCTAGATGTAAATCTGTGAGATATACGCTTATGAGATAAAGCCATTTACGCATCCCTGCAAAATGAATGCACGCTCATGGTCTGGTAATGCTTGAGAAAAGTTGGAGAAACTTACTATTTTATGGTAGGAGGTTGAGGTAAGACTGGATTTACATATTTATGAGACTTGGCGATGAACATTACTGCCAACCTTGACCTCCTAATCTTGCGCAAATGAGAACCGTTTAGACGGAAACACTAAATTCAAGCACAAACCTTCACACCCAAGAGATTTTCTTAAAACTCACTTCTCGGAATCAAAAGAAATCATGAAACTAATAAAAAATAACATTTTAAAATGGAGACAGATCAAATAGGTCAAACAAAAGCATCATGTAGGATCTAAGACGAATAGGAAGATTGATTAGAAGACTAGTATGTCTAAGTTGTGACTTTTCAAGTTGTTCACTATGAGAAGCCAACTTATAAGAATATTGAAACCTTCATAACAAGTATATTGCAACAGTAGCATTCATAACAACTTTCACTGTAAGTTGATAGAAAACAATATACTTGTTATTATCATCTATGAGTGTGAAAGTTGTTATGAATGCTACTGTTGCGATCAAAACTGCATTTACTGAGATAATAAATACCATCCCCTCTCAAACGCTTGTGGAATGCTCACACACATAACCAAACCAAAGGCAAGGAAGGTGATGTGACAATTAGCAGTTCCCTAAAATTCTTAGGGAGTTAATAAGGAAAAATAAATAAAAAGTGACAAATAATATATTAAAAGTTAGGTTATGCTTTTCAACTTTCAACTTTTGAGAGGAGACAACTATGTCATTGGAAGAAAAAAGTACAAATTCAATTGGAATTTGAAGATCTTTGGGGTATAGTCTCTAGGAACACCACCGAGCCTCTAAATTTAGTTGTAGACCAAAATAGGTTTGACAAGGTCAATCAAAAGGCCAAATTGATTATTTTGTTTGGAGTTTCAGATGAGGTTCAACCTCACATTAAAACCACAACCGCTGCAAAATATTCTTTGGATCATCTTAAAACAAGCTATGAGGCCAAAGCCTAGAATCATATTCTCCACTTGCAATGACAATTACATTTCCTTCAAATGCAGCATGAGAAATTAGAGAATTTTCTTAGAAGATTAATTGAGATAAGGACATCATTGCAAGAGCTAGGGGAAGAAGTTACAAATGACTCTCTTGTACGCGTAGCCTTCAAAGATCTAATCCTTCGTTTCATGTGTTTATCGCTTGTCTCAATGTGGTAAGTTCAAAACCGTCACTTGAAGAGTTGGTAAAATTGATCCAAAAAGAATAATTCATGGTGAGATATTAGAGTCCAAAGATAATCAAGCTCTTGTAGCAAAGAAAAATGGAAAACAACATGATTATTAGAGTGGTTCATTACGATCATCAATTTCAAATTGGGAAAACTCTTTCAAAAAAAAAAAATCTCATTTGTGGAAGAAAGATACATTATCTCAAATATTATTGGTACAATCCCTATCCCAATAGTGAATCTAGTCAAATAAATCTATATAAGCCTTCTCCGGGGGAAAAGAAGAAGAAACCCCACTGGCTAGAAAAAGAAAATAAATAACATGGTAATGTTGTGCATCTATAGGAGATTCAAATGAATATATTTCTTGTATTTTGTAGAGATAAAGGCCTCTACTTCAAATAATTTATTCTATTATATTGATTTTGTTGCATCTAAATATATGACAAGTGAACAAGAGTGGTCTTTTGACCTCATTCCTTCCACCTCCCATGGGCAAGTATCCCTTGGTAATAATATTATGAAGTTAGGGAAATTCGATACATATATTTGCTCCTTATAACTCACAAGTGAAAAATTATAGTGTTTCTATATGTTCCAAGACTTACAAAGAACCCTATTTTAGTTAGCCAACTATTGGAGCACAACTTGAAAGTTGAATTTGAAAGCCACAATGGTGAAATAAATTGTGTCCTTAGAGATAAATTTAGAAATGGTGAATTTATTTCTCATACTTTAGGGTTTCAACTTACTAATGTCACACATGAAGATAAGGCCCTTGTCGTGAATATTAGTGCATCCACAAACTTCTGACATCAAATATTTAATCATCTCAATTTTTTCTATCTTATTGCATGCATGGTATAAGGATTTTCCTCCTTGTAGAAATCATGTTTTTTCTCACATTGTCTTGGTGGAAAACAACATCGGCCTTATTTTCCTACTATAGAGAATAGAGCCCCAAGTCCCTTAGAATTGGTTCACACTTATCTATACATATTGATTCCACAAAGTCATAACAATGCCAAGTATTTTCTACTCATTGTGGATGATTTTACAATAAAAATGTGGGTTTATTGTTTGTCTTGAAAAAGAAAGCACTTGAGAAATTCAAAGAGTTTTGAGCTCTTTCAAAAAGTTCCTATGGTCATTCTCTCATAATCATTTTCTCAAATCCATAGGAGGAATTTACAAGGATTTTTCAAACTACCTTCAAGAGAATGAGACTCACAAATAGTTGACCACTATTTACATGCCTCAATATAATGTTGTAGAGAGGCATACTTGTACTATTTTTTAAATGGTGTGATGCATGTTAAACTATGCAAATATTTCTCCTACATTTTGGGCCAAAGAAGTTCACACAACAATGTATTTTTTGAATCAAGCACCCACCAAAGTGTTGGAATATCACTCCAAAAGAAGAATGAACTAGTAAGAAGCCCTCTATTTAATATTTTAAAGTTTTTGGATATACAAATTGCATGAATGTTCCCAAGGTACAAAGAATAAAATTAGATGGTAAGTCTTTAAAATGCATTTTCCTCGGGTATAGTTCAAAGTCAAAAGGATATAGATTAATGGATGCATTCACAAAGAAATTGTACATTAGTATCTGGATATTATATTTGATAGGGAACCATGATGCATCACCTCTTCCTCACCATCCCCTACTAATTCTCAAACATTGAAGATCATTGAACCTAAAGATGGGAATCTTTGATGAAGAAGCACAAAATAGACTCTGTTTCCATTATATCAATTTTCCCTAATCTTTAACCATCTCATATGCATAAAAAATTTCCTAAGTTGTACCAAGCCACAATAAAGGATGCTAAATGTGACATAAATATAGACCCATCTCTCATTGGACCCTAAATTCACAACAAATCTTGTGAGAGGTGAATCTTTCTCTTATGTGTATAGTTTTTAAGATTTCAAAACAGACATAGTTCAACAAGAATTTGAGTCACCACCTTCAAGGAAGCTATGGCCAAAAAATACCAAGCCTTAGTAAGGAATAATACATGAGAATTTGCTGGCCTTCGACCAAGGAAGAAGGCTATTGGATACAAATGGATCTTCAAGATCAAGTATATATAGATGGTAGCATTGATAAGAACAAAGCCCAACTTGTGCCTAAGGGCTATGTACATAATGGAGGCATTGATTGTGATGAAACTTTTGCTCCAATTGTAAAAATTAAGAATATTTGCATGGTCTTGGCAATGGCAGCTCAATTTGGTTGGAAAGTTCATCATATTGATGTTAAGAGTGTCTTTCTCAATGGATATCTCAAGGAAGAAGTCTATATAACTCAACTAGAGGGATACGTTTCACCTAGCCAATCACACAATGTATGCATACTTATCAATATATGTCCTCAAAAATTGTTGTTACTATCACACCAACGACTAAGGAGAAATATCAAGTATCAAACAATCACATAATATCCCCTTTAGAGAAGGACAAGGATCCTTTATAAAGACTTCCCAAACCGTTTGTGACCTTCCACTCTCAATGTGGGATTAAATTTTCTTTATTTTATTTACTCCTTATAAAGTCACATTATGACTTTATTATAATTTTTATAAATAAAGTCACTTTACTTTTATAATTTTATTTTATAACATAAAGTAAATTTTCTCACCAAATAATAATATAAGACCCTATAAAATAATATTCACCTTTGATTTCTCCACCAATAGAAATTAATGACGTGACCAACATATCATCCCTTATATCTCCTAATTAGCCTATTAGGATGACGTGAAATAGGTTAATCAACTCTCCTGTGGTCACTGAGGAAAGGGGGACATTACAATCAAATCCCTCTATAGCCTTAAACAAGATCCCCAAGCCTAGTATCAAGATTGAAGAACATCTCCTTAATAATGGATTAATCTAGAATCCTTATGATCTTAATCTCTATCTCAAAGAGAATGGGAGAAGTTGTAATTATGATTGTGTATTTTGATGATATGGTCATCATGGAGAGTTCACCACATATGATTGATGCTACAAAGAATGATCTCAAATGATAATTCAACATGACAAATATCAATATCCTACATTATTATCTTTTACTTAAAGTATGAAAATAGAAGAATCATATATATGTATCTCAAATGAAATACACAAAGACATTGCTCAAGAAATTCAAAATAGAAAAAACCTATTTCAACACCCATAGAGATAATTTTGCAACTTTTCTGTCATGATCCATCACCTCACGTAAATGCTAATCTTTATCATCAATTGATTGGGAATCTTATTTACCTAACTTTTATTAGGTGATAAATCAACTATGTTGTTAGCTATCCTAGCAAGTTTATGCAAGAACCTTATATAATTGTTCATTAGAAAACAAAACACATGTTTTGAGATACATTTGTTGAACCCAAGGTAGGACTAAGAGGGGGGTGAATCAGTCCAAAATCAAAATTAATGCAGTAACTCACAATACTTAATCAATTAAACAGAATAATCAACACATCAACACCAAAAAATTGTAGGTGGAAAACCCAAATAGGGAAAAAATCCACAATGAGCACCTGCTCACAAATATATCCACTATATATATCAAATTACAATGAAAGAGCACACTACTCTGAAATTGCTCACCAAGGCTAATTGTTCATGGGGAAAGATACAAAAATGACTTGTAAACCTAATGCTAACTACAACAAGGCAAGAAACAACAAATTGATTTGAAAAGAATGATATCCTAATCGTGAAGTTGTCCTTGAAATTAGCATCAAGAGACCAACATCAACACACACTTGATTTAGATCTCATTTGTCAACACACTCTCTCATATTTTTGCCACAGTCTCAAACAACTTGCTTATCATTTGAACACAACTCTTCCTCTTTTCTCTTCACTGAATTTTGTTGTCTATATCCACATCACACACTCTATCTCCCCACACGACTCAATCACATACATTCTTTATATACAAGATAGATCTTCGAGGCTTGAACCAATTCGGCCAAAAGCAAAAATAAACCTTCCAGACCAAAAACACACACATTGATCCACTCTAGGAGAAAGAGGGGACCAAAACACATCTTCCTAAGTCCAATCCATTGATTCGTAAACACCGAAACGTTACCCACAATGTAACGTGTCCATATAGACAATCAACAGGCCAAAACATATTCTCCAATGCAAACTACTCTTATTCGGATCTCCACACGCTATGGAGAGACCCATAACACATCGAATTACCTTTCACAAAATCATATCTGGACCAAAAGGTAGGATTAACACAAAATATCACATCCGGCTATGAAACATACCACAACATCTAGAGAACACAAAGATACTTATGGACCACAAAGCTAACATATCCATAATGCCAAAACATAGCCAGTGAAGATAACAACACCAAACAACATCAATAACACTTTTTGGACCCAAACACTTCCAAAACAACAAATAGAATAACTGCAACACCAATGCAGTAGGATATCTCTGCACCATAGACCTCCAAACCAACATTTGTCTGGAACAACAAGTTTGACATCAATGATAACCATAGAAACACATACTTCCAACAACATTCATGGTACAATATGGCATATGGCTTGGAATACAAGCGTAATACATATTTTTCTTTGTGTGGTTACACAAATACAAACTATGCAAGTTCATTGTATAACAAGAATTTTACTTCAGGATTCATTTTCTTTTTGGCATCCAATTTTATATCTTGGATATGTAAAATGTAGACCATTGTTGCTCTTTCTTCCACATAGGCAAAATATCAAACCACAAGTGGATTTGTCTACGAGGCAATATGGTTATGTTGCATTTCAATTGGTATAGATTTTATTGAGGTAGGTCATACTGTCATGCCCAACTTTTGGGCACGAACGGAATTTTTTTTTTTTTAAAAAAAATACTTAACTAATTATCGACTTACTAAATTAAAATAATGCAACTTGGTCTGGTCTTAACTATATTTGGTGTCAATCAGGTAATTAAATTCGATTTAGAAGCTCGGTTTACTAAGTTATCAACGAGCTAATATTTCCCCCAAAAGGGTAATCACTAAGCTTCATTAATAAGGAATTTAAAATCTTAAATACCACGATTAATTTCGAATATAAACGTTTTGAAATTTATCTTATCATCCTTAATCCACCAGAATTCTAAGTTCAATTATCCTTGTAATTTAAAGACACCTTATTTAAATGAAACCCCCATAATTTAAAATCACTTTATAATCTTTTACTTGATTTGGCCCTCTTGGCCCTACAAAGAACTTAGTGTTTATACCCCTTCTTCTTAAAACCTAATCTACCTAAATATCAAAAAAAGTCTCCTTATAAAAATTCTTCTAATTCATTAATAATTTAAAAGGAAAAAAAAAATCATTACCCAATTCAAAAATCAAATATATGATTCTAGTTAAACAAGGGAATTAAACCCCTCTAGGAAATAGATCCTCTCTTGTAAAAATTCTTCTACATTTAGCCAATATTGAAGGACTTAGTTTAACCTTTAACAAATTTAGTTCTTAATGAATACCAATTTAAGACTACTCATGTGTGTATATATATATATATATATATATATATAATTATATTTTATACAACTAATTATTCATTTATCTTTAAACCCCATACATATGAGTTTAATTATAATCCCAAAAAAAAGAGGGAGGGGGAGTGAAACCCTTATTCTATTATTTCTTTTTTTTTTTAATTTTCCCCCCCACCCTTCCACCACACACACTTGTTTGTTTAAACCTTATGAGTGTGCCCTAACCCGAATTAGGGTTAGGGCGTCTAAAATAACATCCCCTTTTTTTTTCTTTGCTGAGAGTGTGTGTGCGGGTGAGGGAAGGGCGGCGGAGCAAGGCCGAGCAGGGGGGAAGGGTTAGCATTACCCCGCGGCGCCATTATTTTTTTTTTTACCTTGCTTGAGAACCCGGGCGCAGTGTGATAAACGCGGGCGGAGCGGCATGGTGTGGGCGGCTTAGGGTTACACAGCGGCGGAAACGGGTTTGTTTTCGAAACGCAGAGAGTAAGCAAAGGGGAGACGGGGCGGGAACGGCCACCGCAACTGCGGGGCGCCGCCGGCTGCGGACGGCGCTGCCCGCAGGCTGCGGCTTCCGCAGCACCCGGGCGGCGGCGGCCGCAGCCGCCCGGGTGCTGCGGCCTGCGCACAACCCATTTCACCCCGTTATTTTGTGTAACGTTTTTTTTTGCTTATAAAATATAAAACGGGGTTAAACCCCTCGAAGTCTATGATGTGGTTTTTACATGATTCTTTTTTTTCGGGTTTAATATATATAACGATATATATACATATATATATATATATATATACATATTTATATATATATATATATATATTTATATATATATATATATGTTCTGGTTTTTTGTTTGAACAGGGGTTTAATATGGTCTACCAAATACAAATGTATATACCAGAATCTATTTGTATATATATATATATATATATATATATATGTTTTTATGTGTATAACATTGAATCTTCCTTCTGTAACAGGTTTATGTGCAATGAATTTTCTTATCAGACATGATTCAGTTTTATTTCTTTATATATATATATATATATATATATATATATATATATATATATATATATATATATATATATATATATGTGGAAATAGGTTTGATAAAACATATTTTTTTTGTTTCTTTAACTGGGATATAACTGAATATCAGAATGTAATACAAGAAGGTAAAATGTATTTAAATGTATATATATATATATATATATATATATATATATATATATATATATATATATATATATATATATATATATATATATATATATATATATATATATATATATATATATATTTTCTTGCTACTCTTTTAAAAAACAAAGAAAATATAACTAGATTTATTTATTTTTCACATTTACAAAATGGAAAGGCAAGTAGAATTTAGTTTTATTACAGCTGCAACCAATGTTGCCTAATATTCATTTAAACAATAACAACTATGATGTATTTTCAGAAATCACTACAATTTTCATTTCTTTTCAAAAGCTTAATAAGACATAAACAAACTTTCTGCCATAATACAGTCCAGCAAGTAAACATTAACTTTATCTTAATATCTATAAGGAAATATTTCTATTTCTTCAATCCTTTGTAACTCTAACTAGAGTGAGAACAGCATACATATATATATTTTTTTTTACAGCCATTAAAAATCTAGATGCAAACTAACATTTTCATTTTCTTTTGCAAAACTACCAAGTAGGAAAAAAAAACATGTGCATTCATTGACAAATGCAAATACAAAATAGATATGGATACAAAATAAACACTAATACAAATGGGATGAAATCCCAACAATGTTTTTCTCTACATAGTAACTTAAAAATAATACATCTCTTTCTCTTTCTTGAAAGTAAATACTACAATTTCTCACATTCTTCTTTTAGACACTAAAACATTGAATCTCTCCATTTCCTTTTTTTTTTAAAACATTTTTCTACAACACAAGCAGCAACATAGCTCTTAATCCTTCTTTTCCCATTCCCATGCAACCTGCAATAAAACACTTTTTTTTTTACCATGGGAAGCTCACCTCCCAGCCTAGGCTTACTAGAAGCCACCCCCGAGCTTGGAGAACCAAGCACTAGACGGGCTACAAACATGCAAACTCTTCACAAACATAGGAAGACACTTACATTCAAATTTCCCTTCCCAAGCTACACATTCACCACTTTCATGGTGACTCTTCCATGGGTGGAAGTGGACCAAGTACCAATGGGGAGAATGCATGCCAAAAAACAATACAACATAAACCACCTCATGGCAATACAAATGCAACCAAAAATACTTCCATAATCCTTATGCCCCCCAAAAGGCTCATGGCCATATTTACTCCCCTTATGACCCCCAAATGCATACACAAGGCTATGCATCAAGGGTCACCAAGGACACCCTTGAGAACACTCTCCATGAGGAGAGCCTCTCACCCATGGCTGTCATACTCCTTCCACCCCAAGATCTTCCTACCCTCCCAAGGATAGGAGATCTTGGACACTCCCAAAAACAACAAGAAATACAAACAAACACATAGAAAAGAAAACTACACATTTTAACTTCAACACAAAAACTTCATAAAACACAATCTTTCAAGCAACTCTTTTCTTTTACAAAACAACATAAACTAACATTTACAACATAGCAAGAGGAAGTAAGAAGTAACCAACCTTATTCTGCCAAAAGGTTTGCTAAATTTAGTTGGGGATGAGCTGCCCAATTCCACACTAACTTTCTCCAAATTCCTCCAAAAATGCTAAACTCCTACTAACTTTTCAAAACAAGCATAATCTCCAAGAAAGGAGAGTGGGTGATTACTCACTAAGTTTCCAAATTCTTGCCTAAGAAGGCCTCTCACACACTTCCCAACCCCTTGGGTGAGGTGTGAGTTCCCATTGGTTGCCCTTCCCAAACTCTTACACATTACCAAAAGTGGAAAGGGAAAAGGTGGAAGAAGATGGGGAAGAGAGTTTAACTTCTAAAAGGAAGGTTCTCTATCCTAGGAAGAACTTTCTAAGTTGAATTTTCGTGCATCTTGAAAATATCACTTTTTGAAGTGACTACATAGTCACATGGGAGAAGCCACATGTTTCAAAACACCCCTAACCCATAGGTATACCCTTTGGACCTTTGGAAAAACCTAAAAACTTACCCTAGGAGTCCATTAAACCCTTTGGAAACCCCACTGAAGTTTACCTACGGGTCAAATTTGGGACCACACTCATGTTTTTGAATGGCTTTGGTAGAAACAAAACTCCCTCCAAGAGACAAGTCAAAATCAATGACACTTAATCAACACATGTGTCAAGTGACACAACAAAAATACAATATAAAAATCACACATGGAATTTGTCTCTTGAAGGATTACACATATATATATAAATTAAATTTTACACTCAAGCATTATACACATTACAAATAAAATACATTACAAGGGGGGGGTGTTGTCTCTCCAAATAGACAACTCCCGGCTTAACAAACGCACATTGGTCTAGGCTTGGTTCTCCATTAAATTCCATGGTCACATGGATAATTTTCCTGCGCATCTCAATTAACACATTAGTAATTCCAAATAATCACATTTATACATAATCAAATACATGGATTCCATTACACATCAAACACTCTCACATTAGGCAACAGTAATTCAATATCTCATTTGTTTCAAATTCAATTTCACATAAGCAATTAACATAATTTCCCAAAATTGAACCATTCATAAATATGCATCATTTTTCTATCATCAAAATGAAATCCTGCAAATTTCCAATAACGACATTCACCATCATAATGTAATTCTATTCTAGTAACATATCTAAAGTTTCATAATCATCATGCATGAAATAAAACATCAACATATGTCAGTGTGATCCAAATCAGGGAATCATATAAGTTCTAAGTCCATAATGCATAAAATAAAGTATCCATAATAGTCTCAATATGCAAATAACTGAAAATGTCAAACTGAATCGGGGTAGGGCCTCACACCCTCCCCCTCTAGGCATGAACTTCCTCCTGGAGTTCATCAAAAAGGTGGGGGTACTGTGATCTCATAAGTGTTGCATCCTCCCATGAGGCTGTGACCTCATCATAGCAATCCCACTGGACCCTAACCTGGTCTAGCCCTCGCCCTCGAAGGCTCAGCGTCCGGCGTGCCAAAATGCGAATGGGCTCCAAAGCTAGCTGCCCGTCCGACTCCACCTGCAAGGCATCCCAATCTAGAATATGAGACTCATCATAGATATACTTCCTCAGAACTGAAACATGAAACACATCGTGGATGCGTGACAGGCTAGGTGGCAATGCTAGACGGTAGGCAACTGGCCCTATCCTCTCAAGGATCTCAAATGGTCCTACAAATCGAGGTGCGAGCTTAGAACCCTTTCCATAACGGATTGGACTCTTATGCGGTCGCACTCTCAAGAAGACTCTATCTCCAACTGAGTAGCTACGATCAACCCTCTTTGCATCTGCATATTTCTTCTGTCTATCCTGTGCCTCTCTAAGACGCTGCCTAATCAAATCCACCTGCTGCTCCATATCCCGAACTATCTCTGGACCAATAGCAACTCTGTCCTCTATGCGGTCCCAACTCAATGGTGTCCTACAAGGCCTGCCATATAATGCCTGATAGGGTGGCATCCCCAAGGATGTGTGATGCCCATTGTTATAGGCAAACTCCACTAAGGGAAGATACTCTTCCCATCTGGTCTGGTGATCCATGACATACATGCGAAGCATATCCTCTAACACCTGATTAACTCTCTCTGTCTAGCCATCCGTCTCCGGATGATAGGCTGTACTGAAATTGAGCTTGGTACCCATAGCTGCCTGTAATGCCTTCCAAAAAGAAGAAGTGAAGAGGGAATCCCTGTCGGAAATGATCTTACGTGGAACACCATGAAGTCTGACAATGTCTCGCAAAAACACCTGTGCTACTGCTGGTACTGTGAAAGTGGTACGAACTGGTGAAAAGTGAGCCACTTTGGTCAACTTGTCAACCGTCACCAAGATGGCATCATGGCGGCGAGATGACATAGGGAGACCAATGATGAAATCCATAGATATAGTGTCCCACTTCCACTCTGGTATAGCATGAGATTGGAGCAACCCACCTGGATGGCTGTGCTCCGCCTTGACTCTCTGACACTCAAGGCATCGGGCTACCAACTCGGCGATAAGCTGTCGCATTCCTGGCCAATGATATAATTCTCTCAAGTCTGCATGCAACTTCTTGACACCGCGATGCGCTGCATAAGGAGCTCTATGTGCCTCTGTGATAATGAACTCCCGCAATCCCCCGGAAGAAGGTACATAGATGCGCCCTCTATGGCGTAATAAACCATCGGGCTCTAAGGAATAATCCACATATTTCCCTTCCAAAGTTCCCTGAGATCGAATTGCCTGGCAAACCTCTAAATACCATATGTCCTCTGGTAATCGCTGCATGATCCGATCTCTCAAATCCGTGCTCATAGACATGGTGAATACCTCATGACGTCTCCTACTCAAAGCATCTGCAACTACATTTTCTTTCCCTTTGATGTAGTGAACGTCAAAATCATACTCACACAAGAATTCCATCCATCTCCTCTGTCGTGCATTAAGATTCGGCTGAGTAAATATGTACTGAAGGCTCTGATGGTCTGAGTGCAACTCAAAGTGATGACCCAAAAGGAAATGTCTCCATCTCACAAGTGCATGCACTACGGCTGCAAGCTCAAGGTCATGAGTAGGGTAATTAAGCTCATGAGTCTTGAGTTTCCTAGACTCAAAAGCTATGGCTCTGCCATTCTGCATAAGTACTGCTCCTAAACCATCTAGGGAAGCATCTGTGCAAACCATGAAATCTGCTGAAGGATCTGGTACTACAAGGATAGGTGCGGTAGTAAGTGCCTTCTTAAGTTCCTGAAAGGCCTTCTCGCACTTCTCCGTCCACTCAAACTTCTTCCCTTTGCGCTGAAGAGAAGTGATAGGATGAGCAATTCTAGAGAATCCCTCAACAAAACGTCGGTAATACCCTGCTAAGCCCATGAAGCTCCTGACCTCTGTCACACTGGTAGGTGCTGGCCAATCCATAATTGCTCTGATCTTTGATGGGTCTACTGAGATCCCATCACCGGATATAACATGACCAAGGTACTTGATCTCAGTTTTAAAGAAAGCACACTTCGACAAGCTGCCATACAACTGATTTTCCCTCAAACACTGCAAAACCTGTCTCAAGTGCTCCTCATGTTCCTCCTCATTCCGTGAATATATCAAAATGTCATCGAGAAACACAATCACAAATCGGTCGAGAAATGTACGGAATACTCCATTCATGAGACTCATAAAAACTGCTGGGGCATTCGTAAGACCGAATGGAACCACGGTAAACTCATAGTGGCCATATCTAGTGCGAAAAGCGGTCTTGTGGATATCACTTTCCACTATTCTCAACTGATGGTATCCTGATTTTAGATCAATCTTGGAAAATACTTTGGCACCTTGAAGTTGGTCAAACAAATCATCGATCCTGGGCAATGGATATCGGTTCTTGATGGTCACTTTGTTCAACTGACGGTAGTCCATGCATAATCGGAGAGATCCATCTTTCTTCTTCACGAAGATGACTGGTGCACCCCAAGGGGATACACTAGGGCGAATGTGGCCCTTCTCTAGGAGTTCCTCAAGCTAAATCTTGAGCTCATTAAGCTCATTTGTAGTCATTCTATAAGGTGCTCTTGAAATGGGTTCGGCTCCTGGAACAAGGTCTATATGAAAATCAATCTCTCTACGGGGCGGCATACCAGGTAACTCTGAAGGAAAAACATCTGCAAATTCTCTAAGAATAGGATGGTCGTCAATAGATGGTTCTTTTTCTTCTTCTTCTTCTCTATCACTAATGGTGATGGCAAATAACTGACATCCCTTTCGCATGCTCCGCTTAAGCTGCATGGCGGAGATCATACGAAGAGACACAGGTCTCTGAATTCCAGTGATCACTATAGGAGAGCCATGATCATCCTCACACTCGATCCTCTTCAGGCGACAATCCATCTTAGCTCTGTGGGCATAAAGCCAATCCATGCCAAGTACAACGCCATATGATCCGAGTGGTGTAACTCTAAGGTCCACTAAGGTGGTGATGTTGCCAATCTAAAGCTGACATCCCTTAACCTCTGATTCCATTGACACTCTAGCCCTTGAAGCTAATTCCACTTCCCAACTGACCTCTTGCCTAGTTGCCACTAGCCCGCAACGCTCCACAACCAATGGAGATATAAAAGAATCAGTAGCTCCTGAATCAAATAATATAGATACACTGCTACCTCTGATCGTACCTGCTACCTCAATCACCGTGGCTTGATGCTCTGCCTGGCGGTTGTCAACCGCTGCGAAGACTCTGTGGGACTTGCCCATGTCCCCAACTATCGGCTCTGATGCTGCCATCCTCTGATTTCCTGTCATCTGACCCTGAGGACACTCCCGCGCTATGTGCCCCATGGCTCCACATGTGAAGCAAGGGCCTCGTGCCTGAAACTGTACTCCCTGTGGTCTGGAGAAAGACTGTCCCCCTGTCCTACTAGAACCACTGTACCCACCTCTAGAGGACTGCTGAGTCCTAGCCGGAGGTGTGTAAGGAGCCTGAGATTTCTGATCTCACCTCTGACCCTGTGACTGCCACTGCTTGGGCTTTGTGCCCTGCTGATTCTGTGGAGGCTTTTGCCTCTGGTTTTGCTGTGACTGCTGCGGAGGAGGGGGTTTGGAGAACCCCGATGAGTGCCTGTTGTTACCTTTCCAATGGGGTTTCTGAAACCCATAAGTCTGTGGTGAAGGGTTACGGTTCTGAAACCGATCCTTCGAGTCATGTGGTCTGGCCTGAATCTCCTCGGCTATCAAAGCCTTCTCCACGGCAACCCGGAGGCTCCCTGGAGCGGCCATTCTCACTGGTTCTGCTATGCCGGAATTCAATCCTCTGATAAATCGGTTGACGAGAAGCTTTTCATCTTTCAGGTAGTCTACATAGGGTAATAGTTCAAAGAACTTGTTCTTGTACTGTGTCACTGTCATACCCTTCTGCTGGAGGTCATGAAACTCATCCACCCTACGCTGTCTGAAATGCTCTGATAAATACCTCTCCCTGAATCTCTCTATGAAAATCTCCCAAGTAAGGGTCTCTATCTCTAAGCCACACTTATATTCTTCCTGTCTCCACCATGTGGAGGCTGTTCCTCGCAATAGGTGAACCGCTGCACGTGCTTTTAGATTGCTCTCATAAGAGCGCAATGCAAAGCACCTATCTAGGCTTAAAAGCCATGCCTCTGCCTCTACCCCGTCGGTAGATCCCCCAAATGATGGTGGCTGAAGACGCATAACCTCTCTGATTAGATCCCCTGGATCTCGACGTGCCCTCTCAATGTACACTGGTGCTACGGCTGGAGGTGGTGCTGGTAGGTGAATAGGTTCGGGCTCATGCACAGCCTGACTCTCTACAGGATTAGGAGGTGGACTCCTACTCCGTTCCCGTTCTACAGTTCTATGACTTCCTGAGTTCTGGTTCTCAACATTGTGATCTACTGCTGGAAGCCTATCCTGAACTAAGCCAATCAGGTTCTGAAGAGCTACCAAGATGTCTCGGTTTGGGTCAACTGATTGCTCGGGAGGAGCTGCTAGGTTCACTTCCTGAACCGATTCCTCCCTAATGACCTCTTCGCGTGCCATGCGTGCACGCCTAGGGCCTCTACCACGTTTGCGAGCTTGTCGCGTAGTTGGAGGCATCCTTTTTAAGAAAATAAAATAAAACGAAATAAATAACTATCTTAGGAGAAAATATTTTAGCTAATTTAAAATAAAATTAAATACAATTTAATTAATTAAATAATTATAGCGAAACGTAATGGAGTAAGGTTCCCTAGTGTTGGCAACCTTGCTCTGATACCAAAATGTCATGCCCAACTTTTGGGCACGAACGGAAATTTTTATTTTTTTTAAAAAATACTTAACTAATTATCGACTTACTAAATTAAAATAATGCAACTTGGTCCGGTCTTAACTATATTTGGTGTCAATCAGGTAATTAAATTCGATTTAGAAGCTCGGTTTACTAAGTTATCAACGAGCTAATATTTCCCCAAAAAGGGCAATCACTAAGCTTCATTAATAAGGAATTTAAAATCTTAAATACCACGATTAATTTCGAATATAAACGTTTTGAAATTTATCTTATCATCCTTAATCCACTAGAATTCTAAGTTCAATTATCCTTGTAATTTAAAGACACCTTATTTAAATGAAACCCCCATAATTTAAAATCACTTTATAATCTTTTACTTGATTTGGCCCTCTTGGCCCTACAAAGAACTTAGTGTTTATACCCCTTCTTCTTAAAACCTAGTCTACCTAAATATCAAAAAAAGTCTCCTTATAAAAATTCTTCTAATTCATTAATAATTTAAAAGGAAAAAAAAAATCATTACCCAATTCAAAAATCAAATATACGATTCTAGTTAAACAAGGGAATTAAACCCCTCTAGGAAATAGATCCTCTCTTGTAAAAATTCTTCTACATTTAGCCAATATTGAAGGACTTAGTTTAACCTTTAACAAATTTAGTTCTTAATGAATACCAATTTAAGACTACTCATGTGTATATATATATATATATATATATATATATATATATATATATATATATATATATATATATATATATATATACAGACACACACACACACACACACACACACATATATATATATAATTATATTTTATACAACTAATTATTCATTTATCTTTAAACCCCATACATATGAGTTTAATTATAATCCCAAAAAAAAGAGGGAGGGGGAGTGAAACCCTTATTCTATTATTTCTTTTTTTTTTAAATTTCCCCGCCACCCTTCCACCACACACACTTGTTTGTTTAAACCTTATGAGTGTGCCCTAACCCGAATTAGGGTTAGGGCGTCTAAAATAACATCCCCTTTTTTTTTCTTTGCTGAGAGTGTGTGTGCGGGTGAGAGAAGGGCAGCGGAGCAGGGCCGAGCGGGGGGAAGGGTTAGCATTACCCCGCGGCGCCATTTTTTTTTTTTACCTTGCTTGAGAACCCGGGCGCAGTGTGATAAACACGGGCGGAGCGGCATGGTGTGGGCGGCTTAGGGTTACACAGCGGCGGAAACGGGTTTGTTTTCGAAACGCAGAGAGTAAGCAAAGGGGAGACGGGGCGGGAACGGCCACCGCAACTGCGGGGCGCCGCCCGTAGCCTACGGGTGCCGCAGGCTGCGGCCGCCGCCGCCCGGGTGCTGCGGCCTGCGCACAACCCATTTCGCCCCGTTATTTTGTGTAACGTTTTTTTTTGCTTATAAAATATAAAACAGGGTTAAACCCCTCGAAGTCTATGATGTGGTTTTTACATGATTCTTTTTTTTCGGGTTTAATATATATAACAATATATATATATATATATATTTATATATATATATATATATATTTATATATATATATATATATATATATATGTTCTGGTTTTTTTTTTGAACAGGGGTTTAATATGGTCTGCCAAATACAAATGTATATACTAGAATCTATTTGTATATATATATATATATGTTTTTATGTGTATAACATTGAATCTTCCTTCTGTAACAGGTTTATGTGCAATGAATTTTCTTATCAGACATGATTCAGTTTTATTTCTTTATATGTATATATATATATATATATATATATATATATATATATATATATATATATATATATATATATATATATATATATATATATATATATATATATATATATATATATATATATATAAAATGTGGAAATAGGTTTGATAAAACATATTTTTTTTGTTTCTTTAACTGGGATATAACTGAATATCAGAATGTAATACAAGAAGGTAAAATGTATTTAAATGTATATATATATATATATATATATATATATATATATATATATTTCTTGCTACTCTTTTAAAAAACAAAGAAAATATAACTAGATTTATTTTCTTTCCACATTTACAAAATGGAAAGGCAAGTAGAATTTAGTTTTATTACAGCTGCAACCAATGTTGCCTAATATTCATTTAAACAATAACAACTATGATGTATTTTCAGAAATCACTACAATTTTCATTTCTTTTCAAAAGCTTAATAAGACATAAACAAACTTTCTGCCATAATACAGTCCAGCAAGTAAACATTAACTTTATCTTAATATCTATAAGGAAATATTTCTATTTCTTCAATCCTTTGTAACTCTAACTAGAGTGAGAACAGCATACATATATATTTTTTTTTTAACAAACATTAAAAATCTAGATGCAAACTAACATTTTCATTTTCTTTTGCAAAACTACCAAGTAGGAAAAAAAAACATGTGCATTCATTGACAAATGCAAATACAAAATAGATATGGATACAAAATAAACACTAATACAAATGGGATGAAATCCCAACAATGTTTTTCTCTACATAGTAACTTAAAAATAATACATCTCTTTCTCTTTCTTGAAAGTAAATACTACAATTTCTCACATTCTTCTTTTAGACACTAAAACATTGAATCTCTCCATTTCCTTTTTTTTTTAAAACATTTTTCTACAACACAAGCAGCAACATAGCTCTTAATCCTTCTTTTCCCATTCCCATGCAACCTGCAATAAAACACTTTTTTTTTTACCATGGGAAGCTCACCTCCCAGCCTAGGCTTACTAGAAGCCACCCCCGAGCTTGGAGAACCAAGCACTAGACGGGCTACAAACATGCAAACTCTTCACAAACATAGGAAGACACTTACATTCAAATTTCCCTTCCCAAGCTACACATTCACCACTTTCATGGTGACTCTTCCATGGGTGGAAGTGGACCAAGTACCAATGGGGAGAATGCATGCCAAAAAACAATACAACATAAACCACCTCATGGCAATACAAATGCAACCAAAAATACTTCCATAATCCTTATGCCCCCCAAAAGGCTCATGGCCATATTTACTCCCCTTATGACCCCCAAATGCATACACAAGGCTATGCATCAAGGGTCACCAAGGACACCCTTGAGAACACTCTCCATGAGGAGAGCCTCTCACCCATGGCTGTCATACTCCTTCCACCCCAAGATCTTCCTACCCTCCCAAGGATAGGAGATCTTGGACACTCCCAAAAACAACAAGAAATACAAACAAACACATAGAAAAGAAAACTACACATTTTAACTTCAACACAAAAACTTCATAAAACACAATCTTTCAAGCAACTCTTTTCTTTTACAAAACAACATAAACTAACATTTACAACATAGCAAGAGGAAGTAAGAAGTAACCAACCTTATTCTGCCAAAAGGTTTGCTAAATTTAGTTGGGGATGAGCTGCCCAATTCCACACTAACTTTCTCCAAATTCCTCCAAAAATGCTAAACTCCTACTAACTTTTCAAAACAAGCATAATCTCCAAGAAAGGAGAGTGGTTGATTACTCACTAAGTTTCCAAATTCTTGCCTAAGAAGGCCTCTCACACACTTCCCAACCCCTTGGGTGAGGTGTGAGTTCCCATTGGTTGCCCTTCCCAAACTCTTACACATTACCAAAAGTGGAAAGGGAAAAGGTGGAAGAAGATGGGGAAGAGAGTTTAACTTCTAAAAGGAAGGTTCTCTATCCTAGGAAGAACTTTCTAAGTTGAATTTTCGTGCATCTTGAAAATATCACTTTTTGAAGTGACTACATAGTCACATGGGAGAAGCCACATGTTTCAAAACACCCCTAACCCATAGGTATACCCTTTGGACCTTTGGAAAAACCTAAAAACTTACCCTAGGAGTCCATTAAACCCTTTGGAAACCCCACTGAAGTTTACCTACGGGTCAAATTTGGGACCACACTCATGTTTTTGAATGGCTTTGGTAGAAACAAAACTCCCTCCAAGAGACAAGTCAAAATCAATGACACTTAATCAACACATGTGTCAAGTGACACAACAAAAATACAATATAAAAATCACACATGGAATTTGTCTCTTGAAGGATTACACATATATATATAAATTAAATTTTACACTCAAGCATTATACACATTACAAATAAAATACATTACAAGGGGGGGGTGTTGTCTCTCCAAATAGACAACTCCCGGCTTAACAAACGCACATTGGTCTAGGCTTGGTTCTCCATTAAATTCCATGGTCACATGGATAATTTTCCTGCGCATCTCAATTAACACATTAGTAATTCCAAATAATCACATTTATACATAATCAAATACATGGATTTCATTACACATCAAACACTCTCACATTAGGCAACAGTAATTCAATATCTCATTTGTTTCAAATTCAATTTCACATAAGCAATTAACATAATTTCCCAAAATTGAACCATTCATAAATATGCATCATTTTTCTATCATCAAAATGAAATCCTGCAAATTTCCAATAACGACATTCACCATCATAATGTAATTCTATTCTAGTAACATATCTAAAGTTTCATAATCATCATGCATGAAATAAAACATCAACATATGTCAGTGTGATCCAAATCAGGGAATCATATAAGTTCTAAGTCCATAATGCATAAAATAAAGTATCCATAATAGTCTCAATATGCAAATAACTGAAAATGTCAAACTGAATCGGGGTAGGGCCTCACACATACCACTTTGGTTTGCAACAATCAGAGTGCCTTGAAACATGATGGAAATCCTATTTTTCATGAGCCTACCAAGCATATTGAGGTTTAGTGTCACTTTATTCATGATCATGCCCAACAAAAAAATATCTATTTTTAATTTTGTTTGACTCAAGAGTAGTGTTTGACATATTCACTACACCCCTTACATCTATGAAGTTCAAAGTTTTTCAAAATTTATTTCTTTGTTATTTTGGGTGCATATTATGTAATAAGGGGGATTATTAGCGTTTCTTTTAGTCTATTACATCATTTTCATTCTTTGTAACTTGTAGTTAGTTGTGGTCGATTATGTAGATGTAACAACCACTTCTAAACTTGATTTATCTTTGTTTTCTACTATATTCCAATACATCAATTCATCTTCTAGTTATTCTTGTTGGCTTTCACTCAATAACACAAATATAATCTTTTTAAAATCAAAATATTAAAGGGAATAATGACTTGACTGAAAGAGCACTTGGTTACTCAAGAAGTTTTTAGTGAGTAAAATATTTCATCAAACATACCTAATGATACTTTAATATCCCTAGAAGATTTGATTGTTATTTTTCAACAAAATTTTCCAAAGAATAAAGACAAGAAAAATATCCCAAAAACCAATAAAAAAGAAGCCAAATAAAGGACACCCCAAACTAGTTCAAAACTCAACCAAAGAAGTAGCATGAGTACGTGGTCAATTTATGATATGCCATCATTACCTCCTGTAGACATCTAAAATTAATTAAATTAATATTTAATTAATTTAAGCCTCTCCACATAATTAATTAATTTAATTGTGTTGGTCCCTTTCTTCTTCAAATTAATTAAATAAAATTTAATTTATTTTATCACTATAGTCCAATAATTAATCAGTAAATTAATTATTCCCCCAATCTTCTAAAGCCATCTCAATCATTATTTCTTCTAAATCTCACTTAGTTGATTAATTTTAATTAACTAAGCTAATCATGTGATTCATACAAATCACTTCTTCTAATCCTCGTACTTAGTCTAATTAATTCTTCTAGAAGCCTAATTATCATTATTTCTCAATTTTATATTCCTCCACTCATTCTCTCTCCTCATGTCACATCCTCCTAACTTTCCCACTTGCACTCTAATTCACTCATTAAGCCACCTAATCAATCCCCTTAAATTTTTGCACATCCCTAATCACCTTGATTAGAGATGGGTCAACTTTGATCCTTTCAAGGAAATTCAAATTCTTTGAATCTTCCCATGCATCCTCTTCCCAAGGAATTTTTAATTCCTTTTCTCCTTTAGTCTTCCCACACATCCTTTTATTTTGGAATTTTTAATTCCTCTCCCCTTTCTCCAAGGAATTTTTAATTCCTTTTTCTCTTCCCCGTGTACCTTGATGAGTGTGGAGAGAAGAAATGCCTTTATGGCATATCTGTTGAATCCCACACCTTGTCCTCTCAATCCTCTCCCACTCTTTCTTTCAATCCTAGCCCTTCATCTCAATTCAATCTTGGCCCTCCATTTTGGCCTCTTCAAATCTATAAATTGGGGCCTCTTCCCCTCATTTCCATATCCACTTTTCATCTAATCTTATGTTGTCCATTTGAGATCCAAAATCATCCATCATGCCATCATAATGCCCAAATATTCCCTCATCTAAGCCAAATCCTTCTCATCCATCATCATCATTCAAGTCCAATCCAAATCCAATCGTGTTGTGTAGTGGAGAGAAATGCAAAATCCACCATCAAAGGAGCAAATCAAGTAGAGCAACAAGGGCACCTCTACTTCATCAAGCTCAATCAGAGCAAGAGTAGAAGCTAAGGTATAATGGTTTATTTGTGTATTTGAATGCATTATTTTGTGTTTTATTTGGTTTATACACTAACCATTGGGCTTTAGATATTTCCCCTCTTCACCTCCAAAGACCTTAAAAGAGAGGAACTAAAAGAAAATATAATACACATTTTCCTCATTAACCTTATAGATAATGCATTTACAAGGTATTTGAAACCCTCTCTTCTTGATATTATCCCAAGAAAGACATTTATTTTGATAAAGTAATCAAACAAAGATATTATAATTAGGCCAATAAAATTTATTATGAATCTTTTTCCACCAAGGAAAATACTCAAACCAATTCTTTTCCTTTTTCTATCAATTGGTTAGAACATCCCTTTAGGATCATATTCCTAAGTCATAATATCAACCTCTTCTAAGGAACATCAAGTTCAATCAACTAAGATAGAAGCATGGGTAGTGTGAGACTCAAGATCTCCCCTCATAAGCCAACAACTCATATATTTGTAGTGAAAATAAAATAATATCTCATCAAGAAATAAGCTTTAGTATTGTAAATATTAGACCAACGAACATCTAAAAAGATCTTACTTAAAGTTGAAAGCAAGTAGGGTACATAAAAATGCTTTCTACACTAATATTTTGAAGAGGTTGTCATGAAAATTTTTCATCTTTGAACAATTACAAAAAGTAGAAATATATTTAATCATAAACTAAATAATATACCCTGACAAAAATGTATGTGGTGAAAAATATTTTTAGAGAAAAACGACACATTATACAGAATAATTTAGTAAATCACAATTACAATACACTTGCAAAGAAAGTCATCATAGAAGTATGAACAACTAGAAATTTGGAGGACTTAACATTATCTATAAAATTTTACACACAACCTCCATCTCAAGTATCTAATACGTAGGAGATGCTAAATCTAAAGCCACCTAAAACCACCTAAAAAGTGGCACCCAAATTCTCTCCCAATCAAATGTCTTCTGATGTGTCATAACATAGATCATCACTTGGTCAATAGGTGTAATTCCTTTACATATTTTTATGCACCTAAAAATATTTCACATTTCTTATATAGAATTTTTGAGGCCATAAATATTGATCTAATTGACCATTTGTGCCCATTTTAAAAAAAATTAAAGAAATCAAAGAGATCTATGCAACAAGCACCTGCATAGACAGTGCTAAAGAAATGAGAATATTTATTTGGATAAAAAACCAACTCTATAGCCCTTTTTTTTTTTTCTATTTTATATCAAAGAGTAAAAAAAATTGAAATCTTAACAATAGGATGAAACACCTTTCACAACATTCTTCTAATTATTGAAAACCTTACAAGAGAAAAGGATGTACAAACACAATTATATAATATTTAGGAGTCAAGAGGCACATAAACTCATAGCACCACTTTGATTTTTTATGTTCAGTAGTTAGATTTTTCATTACATCTATAACATTCTTTAAAGTGTTAATTATATCTAGTAACACCCTCCCATCCTCTACCATATCTTGAACAAAATAGTACTCAACATGAATATGAGTCCTCACATCATCAATCAGATTCTTTGATAAACTATAGCATTCTTGATACCCAATCCATTTACTAGTCTATGATGTTCTATTCTATTATAAATTTTGAAGTTCTTTATTGACTTAAATGTTAGATTAAAACAATTGATTTAGCATATTTATGTATTGACTTAAATATTATATGGTTTTTTTTTTTGGTTTTTTTGTTTTTCTAATAATGCTAGTAAAGTATATGTGGTAAGATATGTTGTGCAAGTGCATTAATCAAAATCAAGATTGAGCCAAAATCCTTACTACTAAGTATCTAAGAGGGGTGGATATTGAAGATGTTCCTCAAGTTTGTCTCTTGGGTAAGGGTTCTATGATTTGGAGTGTAGACACTTAAAATTGACTCATCACTAACATCGCTAATTATTCTTCCATATTGATTAAGTAGTTTTTAAATTATATAATTAATCTAATTTTATTCTTCTAAATTAATATTCATCATTTTTTATCATAAACTAGTTATTCAAAATCTATTTTAATCATTCAACCATACCTCTTCTAGTACTAATTAAATAGTTTTATTATTTAATTAATTATGATTTGTTTACCTTAATTAAATGATTTTTATTATTTAATTAATTCAATTTATTTTCTTATAGTTAAATAATTTCTTTAAATTATTTAATTATCTAATTATGTCCTCCAAATTAAAACAAAATCATAAATTTATTTAATTAAATTTCCCTCCATTTTGAATAATTCAAATTTCTCCAAATTCTAATTTTATTTAATTTCTCATTAATTGGAATTTCATTTGAGATTTTCAAAAACCTAAATGCAAATTAAATTGTATTTCATGCTAATTTCCTATACCACATGCTAAAATTCTAACTGCCACTAACATCGAGTCAACTCCCAGTCAACCGTTTTTGACTAACTAGTTAAATCAATTAACTAATCAATAAAATTAGTCTTTTGACCAATCAATCCATTCAACTAATCAATCAATCTAGTCAACAATTCAATCAATCGAGTCAACAATTCAATCAATTCAGTCATCTAGTCAATCAATTTTGTTAAGTATTGAATAAAATTCTCTAACAGATCCATCAATCTTGTCTAACTCCCAATCAAACTAGTTATCTCTCCAATCAAGCCAGTTGATCTATCAATTAGATCCAACTAGCATGAGTAATTCTCTCTCACCAACTTGTCACATGAAATTTCGACCGTCAATCAATTCAATTCTCAAATCAATCTCAACTACCAAAATCATTCTTCTAGAATGTATAAATTCAGCATTGATTCCCCCTTTTTGACAACCACAATCTTTGAATTCTTGCATCCATATCTTGCAGGTTTCACAATGTGACTTGGAGAGCCAACATACTGT
Organism: Cryptomeria japonica; assembly: GCF_030272615.1. Lineage (NCBI taxonomy): Eukaryota > Viridiplantae > Streptophyta > Pinopsida > Cupressales > Cupressaceae > Cryptomeria > Cryptomeria japonica. Next base: position 456,177,872 of record NC_081408.1, on the reverse strand, counting down.
AGTAATCAAAAGAATAATGGAAGCGAAGCGTTTGAATGCAATAAGGGAGTTTCTTACAATTTTTATATTTATTTCTTATTGAATCCATGAATGTATTTTCATTGGTATTACAAAGGAATTTTGCTAATTAGATAAGGCATTGTGGTTTCCTTGTTATCTGATTAACATAATTTGATGAACTTCCCCGTATACATATTGGTGAACCCTGTTGGAATCAAGGAACACCGAGAGGGGGGTGAATCAATGTTCCACAATCTTTAACTTTATTAAACTAATCTCTTAACCACATAGGACATATGAAGAAAGGAAAGATGCATGAACACAAAGCAAATAATCACAACATCACAACACCAAGATTTTTATGTTGAAACCCAATCAATGGAAAAACCATGGTGGGGATGAAACCCACAATATAATTATACCCTGTTAGATGTATAAGAATATTACAATGGGGAATGCACATGCATTCAGGTACATTGCCTAGAGCTCGCCACTCAAATAACAAAAGGGCTACAACCCGAAAGGCTCACTGCCTTACAAATCTACTACAATGAAGTATTTGAACTAATAAATAGCATCTACAAATGCCTGGAAATAGTTCTGGTTAATCTCATATATCACACTGCACATTCTGGAACACTCTCTGCTATGATACGTTGTTCTGCTACAATTCTAAGCACCAATCTTCCACTTGCGCACGGGAGACTATGCACACTTGATTACCAACACTCACCACACATCCACCGATACCAAAAATAACGATATCAATCCCTCTTATATATCTGCAACATCAAATTAGGTCTTCTACATGTCGGCTTCAAGAACATTGGCCAACTAATGAAACATGTATACCAAGTCGACTCAATCTGAACTCTAATGCATATGTGGACCAAAAATAATTGTCCACACGCTACCCACATGATGAGTAAACAACCTTGAACATGAAGCACCTCCAATAATTACACTACAAACATCTGCAACACGCTACAATCATCATGAATGTTGCATAACATAAAGAACACCATCAGATCAAGAAAATGATCAACAACGCACACAACGATCAATGCGGACCATTAATACAGATAGAACATGATCTAGAAACATCCACAAGCATCATGAATTACACCAACAACAACTGCAACATCACCACATACTAGAATCTCAATCATCATTATACTGAACCTCAAGAATGCACACAGAACTGACTGTCAAACTGGAAGATTCACTTGTGGACCTCCAAATCATGAACCATCTGAATTGAGGACACATATGAATGTCTCAAACACTCTACCAAATCCAAAAACCAAGATATTGCAATTTCGGAGCAATGCGGAGCATAATCCAGAATACCAAATAACATGAACAACTAAACAACCAACCATAATATTGGACCTCATAACTCAACCAAATCATCATGTGGACCACTAAAACTTTAGTTGAATCAACTAGAGATAAGTATCTCTAAACCTGCCATTAAACCGCAACAACTCAATTGTAACACACTGGCCAAACTAACTTATTTAATCTAATTGCAACACTGGAATACACAAAAGAATATGTTGACATCATTGACAACACAACATTCCAGCAAACTTCTCAAGAATATACAACAATCTCCCCCTTTGGCATTGATGAAAACATATGAATGTGAAAAAAAATCAATACAAAGAAAGAAGTCAACAACCAACAATCTCCTCATAACTCACAAAAATCTTCCCCTAAAAGTAGCACAGGATATAGTAGTTTTTTACATGCTTCTCTCCCCCTTTGACATCAATGCAAAAGGCACATTCAACACAAATCTTGATTTTCTCCCCCTTAGAACAAACTCAGAAATCTGAACATCTGAACCACAACATTGACTACTCCTCCTCCTTTGACATCAATGACAAATACAAAATTACTATGAATAGACTGCACTTGAATAAACCGACTCCACAAATTTACACAGACTTAAATACATCTACAAAAGAACACAAATTGCTATTCCGACTACTTCAGACACTCCAAAATAGATAAGAGACCACTGAATAGATAAGTCATCATCTCTACTCCCAAACAATCTACATAGCCTCCATCTGTAGACAACTTAGGCCTTAGAGCTCACCCATTCTTCCTACAAATCTTCTTCTCTATATCCTCAGATGATAAACATGCTTTGAAGACAATTCCACTTTCAGATAGTGTATCTTGAAAATTCATGTGTCTAACAAAACTCTATCACTAGCAAACATAATCATCAATGTTCTCAATCCATTTGTTCTAGCTCCTTTCCTGACCTAAACCTCTATAGTCATCACAAGAGACTCAAAATGAGCACTTACTGAACTAACTTCAGCTGAACCGAGGGTGTAACAAATGAGTGAGTATGCATGATTTTTTCTAATACACCGGATACAAAAGTAAGAAGTTCACTATCCTCAATGAGAAACATCAACACCCTTAATGATTCCTGCTTCTGAAACAAGTGTCATAGATTCAATCTCTTCTACTTCCACCATATATTATGCATATGCCTCAGACTCCATAGGAGTTCATCTCTAGACTGATACGGAGGATATGAATATCTTCAACAACATCCATTGCCTCCAACTCATCACCACCTTTGACCAACTAACAAAACAGAAGGAACATCCACAACAACACAAGCTACCTCAATCTTGACTACCTCAACTTTATCTCTGACATCTTTTGCAATGAGAATATTTCATTTTCTTGCCTCCCAGACCGCCTCAATGGAAATCTAATATCTTGCGCATAGTGCTCTACGTTCGTCCATTCCTTCCTAGCAATTTATGGCTCCTTAAACTGACTATGTTGCAGTAGATCTTACTAAAAAATATCAAGTTCACAATCTTTCCAAATAAATAACTTACATGTCGGATTAGGGTTCCTTCACCAAATCGCCTTCATAGTTTGATTTCTTTGGAAATCTCTTCGCAAAAATTGCTCATATGCTTCTCCTCATAAAGAAAAGTGAGAAATGAGAGGTAAGAGTACCTATATATCTTTTGCACACTTAACTTTTTGACACATTAAATACATTTTTCCCTAAACCTTTCGGAAACCTTGTATCCAAAAATTGCTCACAAGAAACTTCCTGCGGATCTTCAAATCTGCTCATGCTCTTTTGAAAATCCTTCAAATAGATCAGTATTCATCTAATTCAACTTTTGCAACCTGTCGGAATCAGGCACATATCTCAAACAGGGGTTTATAATATTTTCATGAAAACTCCCCCAAGGTCAGATGCCTTAGCTTAGTTATCAAATGTACTTCCAGCACCGAAATCAGGTGTACACCCACTCCCTACATCATTATTGCTCTTCTCTACCCATGTGTCTTCTTCATCTAATCTTTGGTCTCTTCTTCGCTTTTCCCTTATCATCTACCTTCACATTCTTGTTCTTGTCTATTAGACCATTCCTATTCACATTTCTGCTTCTGCAGAACCTTGCAATGTGACCAAATTTATTGCAATTATAGCACACAACATTTCTTAGCATAGGCATGAAGTTTCCTTGATTTCCTCTTGATCTACACTAGTTAGCAACATGTCCAAATCTACGACACGCATAACATCTGATATTTCTTCTCAGTTGAAAGTTATTCATCATACTTCTACATACATTTGCCTTATGACCATACTTATTGCATTTAAAACATTGATTGAAGAAGGATGGACCATTCTGATTCACTCTATTTTTGCACTGACTAGCCATATGACCAAATTTTTTGCACACAAAATAGTTACCATTGAACTTATGATCATTAGGTTGCCTTACTGGAAGCCTTTTAGCTTTGTTTTTCTGATGTTCTGACTTAGGATTTCTTTGACCAAATCTAGAGCTTTCACCTTTCTCAAATCCAAGACCTTGCTTGTCATTTGCATCCTTCTGCCTTTCAAGCATCTCATCATGTTTAGTTGAGATAATATTGAACTTCTCCTTGTACTCATTTGCAGTAGCAAGTTCATCCCTAAGAATAATAATCTACCTTTCAAGCTCTTGTTCATTGTTCCTAGATTGAAGTAATTCAAGCTTCAAATGATCATTCTATTAATTAAGTTTACAACATTCATCAGATCTATCATTCAAGGATTGAGTAAGGTTCTCTTCATTCTTCTATCTAGCCTCAATCTCCTTGGTCAACTTCATCATTATAGATTCCATCTCGTACCTTCTGACAACATTTTCTTCAACAAGCTTCTCACATTCTTTTGTCTTCTCCTTCAAGGCTTCATCATCCATGCTATGGTTTTCTTTCTACTTTAGCTGATAAAAACTTTCCTTTCTCTTTTCCCTAGACTTGTTCAACTAATCCTTCAGTGTCTAAATAAAATTCTCAGCATCCTTTAGATTCCCTTCTCAAACTTAAGCTTTGGGCTGATCAAGATCATCAAGTGCAACAATAAGCTGATGTTTCAAACTACCAAATTCCATTAACTTACCTTCCTAGACCTCTCTCAAGCTGTTAGACTCCTTCCAAGGAACTAGGCTATGATACCAATTGTCGGAATCAAGGAACACTAAGAGTGGGGGGGGGTGAATCAATGTTTCGCAATCTTTAACTTTATTAAATTGATCTCTTAACCACATAGCACATATGAAGAAAGGAAAGATACATGAACACAAAGCAGATAATCACAACATCACAACACTAATTTTTACATGGAAACTCGGTCAAGGGAAAAACCATAGTGGGGCTGGAACCCAAAATATAACTATACCCTGTTTGAAGTAGAATAATATTACAAAGAGGAATGCACATGCATTCAGGCATGCTACCTAGAGATCACTGGTCAAATAATAAAAGGGATACAACCTGGAAGACTCACTGCCTTACAAATTTACTATAATAGATATCTGAAGTGTTTGAACTAATAAATAGCATCTACAAATGCCTAGAAATAGTTCCCGTTAAGGTCATATATCAAACTGCACATTCTGCAACACTCTCTGCTCTGATATGTTGTTTTATTGCAATTTGGAGCACCAATCTTCCACTTGCGCATAGGAAACTATGCACACTTGATTGCCAACACTCACCACACATCCATCGATACCAAAAATAACAATATCAATCGCTCTTATATATCCGCAACATCAAATTAGGTCTTCTACATGTCGGCTTCAACAACATTATTCAAACAATGAAACATGTATACCAAGTTGGCTCAATCCGAACTCTAAGACATATGTGGAACAAAAAGAATTGTCCACATGCTACCCACATGATGACTAAATAACCTCGAACATGAATCACCTCCAAGAATTACACCACAAACATCCACAACATGCTACAATCATAATGAATATTGCATAATATGAATAACATCACCAGACAAGAAAATGATCAACAACACACACAAAAATAAATGCAGACCGTCAACATAGATAAAACATGATCTATAAACATCCACAAGCATTGTGAATTACACCAGAAACAACCACAACATCACCACATACTATAATCTCAATCATCATTATACTGAACCTCAAGAACACACATAGAACTGACTATCAAACTGAAAGATACACTTGCGAACCTTCAAATCACGAACCATCTAAATTGAGGACACATATGAATGTCCCAAACACTCTGCCAAATCTGCAAACCAAGATACTGCAATTCCAGAGCAATGCGGAGTAGAATCCAGAATACTAAATAACACGAATAATTGAACAACCAACCACAATATTGGACCTCATAACTCAATCAAATCATCATGCAGACCACTAAAACTTTAGTTGAATCAACTAAATAGAAGTATCTCTAAACCCATTAAACCGCAACAACTCAACTGCAACACACTGGCCAAACCAAATTATTTAATCTGACTGCAACACTGGAATACACAGAAGAATATGCTGACATCAATGACAACACATCATTCTAGCAAACTTCTCAGCAATATCCAACAAACCCAACGTGAATCATCCTTCAATTTTTGAATTATATGTGATTTTGCAGGTTATAGGTCCAAAATTTCGCAGTTGCCTCCAAATTTTCATATACGCCAAAAGGAATTTTGTATTTGTTCAAACACTATTCCTCATTCATTGGGATAGCATTTTGCATTTGTTTCATAGTTTTTTCACATGTGTCGCAAAAAGTTTCACGCCTATTAGGTAAAACAAAAAAAGGTATAAACGTAGTCTATGTGAAATTTGTTTTACTAACTGATTTTTCTCTATGAATTTAACTTTTGATTGGAGTAAATTGATAAAATAGCTCTATAATTGAGAATGAATCCAATAAATGCCTCATAAAATAAAGACAAATTTTCTAGGTTATCATCAAAGAGAAAAACAGAGGAGGTTGAACAAACAATTTCGGTAGATCTTGCAAGAAAAACAATTACTCAACAAGCCCGATGAGTACATCGAGCTTACAAAGTATCAAATCCGTGTTGTGGCTTACACCCATAAATATAACATGCACCCAAGAACAACTTAAATGTTCTAAATTTTTATTCTTTTTTTGGAGATGTTCAATATTCTGGTTTGCAAATTTTTCTATCGGGACAGTCAAAATTTTTCCCATTTGTTAGGAAAGTGTTTTGCATGTGTAAGTATTTCATTTCACATTTGTTATTTCTGCATTTTACATTTGTATGTTTATGATTCATTATCATAAACATACAAAGGGGAAGTAGTCCCATAAATTATTTAGAGTTAAGAAATATGGACAAAGGGGAAAAGAGTAGTGTTGAAGGTGAAGACTTTGCAGAGCACTTGAAAAATTTACATGAAGAAGTGATAAAGCATATTAATAAGATGAATATTTAATACAAGGATAAGACGAATCATAAGAGGAGATATATATGGAACTTTAGATTGGAGATGAATTCATGGTTCATCTAATAAAATAGAGCCTTCCCATAAAAACATATAATAAGTTAAAGATGAAGAAATTTGGGCCACGCAAAATCTTGAAGAAGCACGATTTAGGAAATGCTAATGAGGTAGAGTTGCCAAGTGGACTTAACATTTTACATGTGTTTAATATTTTATATTTGATATATTATCATAAAGGAGGTATTGAAGATGAAAAAAAAAAAGGTACATGGTGGAATATTCTAGAACCTACTTCAAAAAATGAGGAGATAGAAAACATCTAGGATAATTGTGTGGGTAGAAGCACACTTGAGACAAACAATATGAAGAGTACCTAGTGTTGAACACTATTGGATGTTGAGACCGAGGGGGGTTGAATCAAAATGCACTAAAACTTAATCAATTTTTTCTTTTATTAATCATTCATTTCATCTACCATAAGTTACATGAAAGTAAATAACTGAAATAAAAAAATTATTCACACAGGATCACTAATTTTTTTAATGTGAAAAAACAAAACTAGGAAAAACCATGGTGAGAATCACACTCACAATATATATGAAATTGTTTATAAAGTTCAAGCTAAAGGCCAAAGAGCTCACTACTTTGAGAATGACTTGAATGCTAAGATGCACAGCCTTAGGGCAAGATACAGTAATGTCTTGCACACACTAAAGATCACTTCTTTAGGGAAAGATACAATAACATCAATAGGATTGAACTATAGAAAACTACATCTACTAGAATGTTGATAACATTTCACAGTTTACTATTCATTAGAGACTATCTTCATCACTGCTCTACTGAATATCATAACCTTTATATCACTTTACATTCATTTACATTAGACACCCAATATGTTCATTCATCTACACAATGATTCTAACCTTTATATACTATATGCAACCTCAATAACATCAATTAGGTTGAGCTAATTAGATGTAACATGTTCATACATAAACTTCAATCCCAAAACAACCTCCAATGTAGATATGGAAGGAAAATTTGGAGTGTGTGAAGGGTCACACCATGTTATAACACCTTCCAAATACTCCCAAAATAGCCCTCATACAACTGCATGCTACCGCATGGACCAAAACACCTTAGGTCAGCCTCAAATGATAATACAGTTAGTGCATGTTGATCATAAATTTCCCAATCTTCAATGTAGGCCACCAATATACTTACAAATGATCAGCATGGAAACACATGATATAAGGGAACCCAAATAAACTATCTACATCACTTTATCAATCCGAAAGTCAAGGAATGCAACACATTCCTCACACCACTACACCATAATTACACCAATCAAAACTCGAACTTCAATAACTTTTACTATCAATCACATATGCCTTTGAAAGTTGAGATATAATGAGAATGTTAATTCATAAGAATTTCTTTCAAACTACATAATCATCTAATTTACATATCCACTACCAACCAGGCCCAATTAATTGAAACACTATACTACCTGACATAGATTACCAAAAGAGCTCTAAAAGCACTGTAACATATCATAATTTGTCATTACAAATATCTATAAACATACTCCATCCAGCTACACATCTATTGCACAACCTTATACCAACTGGACATTGCAAAACTACTTCCATACCCATAGTACAACTAAATACCTCATTCGGACCTCATCCGAACAATCAATTTGACATCAATGACAATGTAAACTCATTTTTATAACACCTAGTTAAATGGAAAGTAAGGGTTGTTTAAGATTAATCATGGTTATCTGAGGCAGATGTGTTCCCAAAAATGGGGGATTTCACTTTTCAAACAATTATAAGGTAGCTATATAATCTAAATAAAGAAGGTGAATAGAGGTTACAAAACATAGTTCTAGTAGTGCATATTGTGGCTTTGACTTACAAATTATTGTAATGAGAAAGCCCATGTGACTGTAGCATGTTATTTTCTTAATTTTGTAGGTAAATTTGATTGGGATAATAGAAAGAAAGTGTTTCCTTTCTTGCTTTTTTTTAATTTCTTTGTTGTTGTTGTGTAATCAGGTTTGTAAGGGGAGTAACCTTCGTCAATGCATTGGAATGTTCTATATAGTTGCAGAGTATGCTAAATGGTGAAAGGGACCATGCAAAATACAAGGCTATATTATCCATTACATGTACCAAAGAGGCCATATGAGGATATTAGTATGGGCTTTGTTCTTGGATTACCAAGGACTCAAAGAGGGCATGATTCTATTTTTGTATTGGTGGATGGATTCTCAAAGATGGCATAATTTATTCCTTGCAATAAGACTAATAGTTTTTTTCATGTTGCAAAGTTATTTTTTAGAGAGGTGATGAGACTACATGATCTACCAAAGAGCATAGTTCCAAATCAAGATATCATTATTGTTGGTTATTTTTGGAGAACACTGTGGAAGAAGTTGAAGACAAATTTGAAATCTAATTTTGTACACCATCTACAAATTGATGGACAAGCCGAAGTGGTGAATAGGAGTTTGGGTAGCCTATTAAGATGCTTAGTAGTCGACAAGCCAAAGGTATTTACCGTAGGAAGAGTTCACATACAACAATATTGTGAATAGAAGCACTGATAAATCACCATTCTAGATTATATATAAAAGTAGTCCTAGAAATGCTTCAAATTTAAGAAAGATAAACAAAGGGGGAAAGAGTAGTGCCAAAGCTAAAGACTTTGCAGATCTCTTGAAGGATTTGCATGAAGAGGTGAGAAAGCATATTAATAAGATGAATATTTAGTACAAGGATAAGGAAAATCAAAAGAGGATATATATTTCAGATTGGACATGAAGTCGTGGTTCATCTAAGAAAGGAGAGGTTTCTCATATGAACATATAATAAGTTAAAGATGAATAAATTTGAGCCATACAAAATCCTAAAGAAGGATGATTCAGGAAATGCTTATGAAGTAGAGTTGCTAAGTGGACTCACCAACACATTTGAGTTCGTTTTCCGATGAACTATTGTCATAATTCTGACATATTATTGTTGTAGATCCGACGAAACAGCAAAAATATTTTCATCACTCAAGTTTCATCGGGTTATTCGACGGACAGATTTTCATCGGAATTCTGACGCCTTCTTTGTCGGAAGTTGACACATAATGTGGCGGTCTAATTCATTGGAATTCCGACGAAGTCCCCAATCTTCTGATGAATCATGCACTAGGTTTTTTGTCAGAATTCCGACAAAAAGGGCATTATGCTCTGAAGAGAATGGTGCACCTGCAATGAAGTTTTTCATCACGGGTACAACATTCCTATCGAAACATAGTGTCCTTTTTTTTCGGCATTCCAATGAGAGTGTTGTGCCTACGATGAAATATTTCGTCACAGATACAACACTTTCGTTGGGGCCTATGTTGGGCATGTCTGTCGAAATTTTGACGAATAAGGTATATTTAAAAATAATAATAATAATTGCCATTCGGGAATATAAAGCTTTGAAAATATGGAATATGATTTGATAAGCTTTCTCAAATATTGAACTACCCTTATATAACTCCTTACCTCAATGACTAACTAACTATGGTAAACCATATATTCTAACAATATACAAAATCAACAATCCCATATATTCTAACAATATACAAACACTACCAAGAGGGACTATTTGGGTAATGAAGACCTTAATAAAGCATGGATATGAGAGTGAGATGTGGAGATTACAATCATAGAAACACACTAAGATTATAAAGATCTCAAACCAGAAAGTGACTTCTCATAGTCCATAAGCAAAGATGTTCATATATACAAGGATTGGATCAGAAAAAAATGTAGCAAGTTAATGACAAAGAGTAGAAGCAGTTAACAACTTTACCCAAGTAAGGATTTGATCCAATGCCAAAAGGGCCAAAGACAGTTAAAATGATTTAGGGTTAAAGGGGTATAAGGTTTAGATGAATGAGAACATGATAGTATCGTAGCATCAATATGAATAAATCTTTGATAGTCCCACAGTCTGATAGACCTACAATACATAGTCAAAATAGTAACATCATTTAAACAAAAGGACAATTCACAGTTATATAGACTATCAAGAGTATAAGTCACAACAAAATGCAGCCATTGTCACAAAATGTCAAATATCAAGCTACATTGATAGTTTAAAGCCTCAACATAGAACCAAGATAAACATTAAAGTAATTAAGAGGTGTATGAGCAACTATGGTAGTTAGGAAAGAAAAAACACAAGACAATGTATAGTATCATAGAATCCAGTCATATGATAAAGGCATTAGGGATAGATTTCAACGTCAATGAAGAAAATGCATTATCAAGGGACAATGATATTCATAAGATTGAAAGTAGTCACTAGGATGAAAAGGTGACCCTTAGAGTTACCAACTAAGTTGAACATCTAGTGAATGTGATGGAACCAATTCCTAAACAAGATAGACTGAAACCTAAGATTGAATCTAATATCACCTTTACCCATAGTGGTAACTCAAAGCATACACCTGATGGACCAATTTGCATTACTTCTATAACTAATGACAAACCCACATGTAAGGTGCTTATTGATCCACTACGTATGGTTAATATGAATACAAAAGAATATCTTTTCACATATGCATTATATCGAGACAATTATGATAAATCCAAAGTCTTGATTAAGTTGCATGATGGTTTCACTTGTCCCACCATTGGTTGCATCACCCTCAAGTTAAAGTTGAATTTAAAAGATTAGATGTTCCTTTTACAGTTATTTATACCTTAGACCAATTTCATGTGAAGTCAGATCATTTTTTAAGGCAGTGCCCTATGTAGTCCATTAAAATGTTGAAGTTCTTAGTTCAAGGACAAGTGTAAACTATATTTCATAGTGGGTTCTAGCCCTTGTTTAGACAACTATTTGGTGTATTTGGTGACTCCTAATTGCTAATCTTTGATCTCAGACTTAGACAACTATTTGGTCTATTTGGTGACTACCCTTTTAAAAAGTTAAATTAATATTTGCCTATGTAATCAGCAATATGAATATAAACAATAAAATCTATTTTTTGTAATCAACAATATGAATATAAACAACAAAATCTTAATCAAGGACCTTACCTTTGATGGTCTCCACTAAGTAACTTATTGTGTTGTTGTTCCTGTTGGCTCTGTTGGACCCTGCAATTAAGATTCAATACATATTATTCAATAAGATTAACAGTGGAGCATAATGAAATATTGAAAAGTGTGTTACCTTATTGATCTTCTCTTTGTTTCAAGAATGGTTTAATATTCTCTACTTAACAGAGCCAACCACGTGAAGGTGGAAGCTCATTTAGCTCTTAACTTGATGGGGCCACATCATCTTCTTGATCTTTTTGTCTAGCCTCATCCTCAACATGTTGAACACCCTCTAAATCCTCTGGAGTTGAAACACACATGAAAGGTTACATTAATCAATACACCATTTGTAATTAAATTCGTCTAAAGGAATAACAGTGGTCCTCTTTACTTGATGGGGCCACATCGCGTTTCTGATGTTGTCTACCCTGATCATGCTCTACTTGTTCACCACGCTCTACATGCTCTAAAATAAAAACAAAAAAGGTTACATTAATTACTACACCTATTCAATTAAAGATGTTTAATTGTATTAATAATTACATAAAAAAAATTGTATAGCCCATGAATACCTCCAGTACCGAGATGCACACCACAACCTTCATCATGTGCAGGTTGTGTTCCACGCTTAGCAGGCTGCATTCCAATGCCATGTGCATTGTTATCATTGCTTTCTTATTTAAAACAAATATAGTCACTTTATGTTGGAAATTAATATTGAATAGATTATTGCTCAAGTATTCAATTTTAAATAATTTTCATTTAGCTTATTTACCTGTGTGACAGATGCATCAAAATCTTGTGTTTGCTCACTCAATTCTCTTAGGCATTCAGCCACGACTCCATAGCCTTGCTGGAAGGCAATTTTTATGTCATCTTTTGTGGGCACTCTATTGAATTTAGAGCCCTGCTTTTTTGCTTAATATCATGAATTTTGCTTCTATTGTTTGATTTAAATTTGTAATTTATTATTTCGATGCAATATTTCATTTTTTGATACTTAATTCATGCGACAACTTTCATATAACCACCAGAGCCAAGCTTGTGTTGCCTATGCTTTTCTAGTCTTGCCTTAGTTGTCTTCGATGTGTTGGGCAACCTATGAAAAGTTTGAAATATGTTGTATTGTGTAAATATAAAGAGTAATTAGTACATAATTACATTATTAATACTATCACATACCTTCCTTCGCCCAGTGGTGTATTGCATTTTCTCTTTTCAACTTTCTCCTTTCCATCTGAAACTAGGTCCTTCCACTCCCTCTCTGGAATCATGGGGGGATGCTCGTACTTTCAGTTCTTCTTTAAGTGTGTCCTATATTGGTCCCTCACATACTTTAGATATGTGCTAGCTTTCTGAAGGACCTTGGTTTTGTTGAATGTAACATTTCCGAACAACACAACCAAATGGTTTATGAGTTCATCTTTTAATTGTTGATTTTGGGCATTCCACCATGTATGTATGGTGGACCTGAAGATCTCCAATGTAATATCATTTAGATGTTTATAAAAAACATCATTGCCTACAAAAAAATCATGGGATCATTAGTCCAAAACGAGTGATCAATAAGTAAATTACAATTGGACTATATATAATAATTATTTTAAATTGCCTGGTACCTTCTTTATCTTATGGGAACAAGATCATCAATCACCACAAATGTGACCAACAATGTTCACGTACTAGTAATATGGGAAGATCCAAGTAATGTTGCTAAAATATCACCACTAGTGGCCTCTACATCCCTAGGTGCATGTCTCGTTGCACAGGTTGGTGCAGTACTTGATGACTACATGTTGCGTGTTGCCGATATTGCAGTCAACAATATAGGTGTCGATGATGAGGTCAGATGAGGTGGTGAATGCAAAGGAACATGGACAACACCTAAAGATTAATACATTAAATATAAGAGCAATAATACATTAACAGAAGGACAGGAACATGTAAAAATATGAGCTGGTGTACGCATAGAACATGGTCATCACCTAAACTACCTAGAGTACCCTGATCATGGCCACCAGATTCATCAGGACGCCAAAATTCTTATAAAAACAACACATACATATTTTAGTTCATGACATAAAAGAGTATAAAATATAAACCATGAACGAACTTATGTTATAGTTAAAGAGTTCATGACTACTTACTTGCAAGTTTTGTGCTCTCTCTGTCAATTGTTTCACCCTCTCTTGTACCTCATAAGTTTGAGGGACTATGACTAACAATTTAAGAATTTATCTATTAATTTTTTTTGTGTCTTTCTTATCATTTCACTAGGGTTTGTGGAATATGTGATGTCATCATCTCATAATAGTGAGTCCACCTCTGTATCGATGTTCTCAGCTACTAGAAGTGCCTTTCTCCGAACATCTGTATGTGAGAAGAATATTAGTAACATTATCAAAATTAATCCAAAACCCTAAAGAAAAGAACATTATAATATAACATTTTGCTTGTATCTAATTTGTACATTTACAATGAGGTTTACCTTCTCGGTAGAAGTGGCCGGAGCTACATCCCAGTCTGTGCTATGTGTTAGATCAATGTCGCACCGTGACAAAAATAAAATATAAAAAAACATTACCAAAATGAAACCAATAGACTTACAAAATTTGTTTTATAATAAAATTGTATATTGGAGTAATTAATTGGAAGTTGGTTTAAATGGTATATATAAGTACACACCACCCCCACGATAGTAACTTTTTTTGTATCTATGCAATTCAAATTGTAATCGATTAGCAACTCTTCCCCTGCACTTATTGATTTTATCGCACATATGAATACACGGTTTCCCTCGCGTGCCTCAAATATGCAATTGGGTTTCCTATAAGTTGACCCAAGTCGTGTACTGTTTATAAAACCTGCAATATTCCCTATTGTTTTTGACCTTTCGTCAATGTACATAGCCACTCTTTTACTTTGATCATTATCTTTTAGCTATATATAATTTGCTGACAGTGAATACCTACACAGACTTCGTGTATATCGAACTAGCTGCATCCAATTTTGGTAATTGTAACAAGGTCCAACATACTCCATCAATTCGACAACTTTGTTGTAATAGACCTTTACGGCGTCTATGGAAAATAGGCCCAAACCATGTAATGACGGTGGTGCTATGCGATATATCCTCCCGTTAACAAAAAAATCAGTGTTTATTGGAGGAAGTTCCTTGGGTACCCATTATTTTTGTAGATGTTTGTGCCTCAAGGGCACCTCGATGTCACCTATGCTCTCATCATCATAAGAACATGACCCCCCTTGAGCAATAAACAATTCCATGCATTTATGAAATTTTCTTCTAATATTTTGACCTCTAGTTGATCTCCCTCTTTTAGATCTACTACATGTCTCGTTTTCCTCTTCCTGAATTTCCCTTGCTCGAGGAAGACACGTCTAACAAATACCTATTTGGTGCTACTTGTAGTCCATCAAATGAGAGAGATAGTTGGGAGAGGGTCGATTGTTATTGTGAGAGGAAATAAATTTTAGGATTCCATGGAGAGAGACGACAAGAAGTTGTAATGGATGGTTCACCATATCTTGTTGATTTTTTGTAAAGCTGCAAATAGATTTGAGGGCGGGTTGTCAAAGGCCCCAATAGTCCTAAAAATGACTATGCAAAATTTTTCATGCCTTAGTCAAAATCCTAGTCATTCTAGATTAATTTTGTTCTCTATTCCTTCCTTTGGGGTTTAGAGTTTAGGGTTTTAGGCTTTTATAATTAAACCTTATGAAAAAAACCTAAGCTTGTTATAATTTCGCATTACCTTTTTGTCTTAAGGCCTGAGGGTCGTGTCGTTATCAGCGGGGCCATTTTATCCCCTAAGTTGTGCTTACGTATATTATCCTAGGTGGATCTTGTTTAATATTTCAGCCCGCCCCTTTGTTTTTTCCTAAGTCTAATGTTTTAATATTGCGGTCGACAACTAAACCGAGAGAAGATCCTACAGCCCGCACTCCCCCAAAGTTGAAGGTGTGTAGTGGTAAAGGACCACGTCATTATGAGATGATGCCACATGTCCTCGACGGGGAGGTTAAGCTGACAGTTAAACCTTTGCAACATTTGTTGTTATCAGTTCCCAACAAGTAAAGTTCGGACTACTAATGGTTCATCAATCTGCACGTGCTTGTAATGGACGAAGATGTTTTCATTTCTGCAAAAAATTTGCTCGACTATTAAGGGACTTATGAAGGCAGTCATTGTGGCCGATAGGGAAAGTGAGCAGATCCAATGACCCTCGCAACCTTGTGATCAAGAGATGCAAGGGGATTATAGACCACGACATCACAAGATGATGCCACCTAAGGCAGGCTAGGAAAATTCGATGGTGGGGTCGCTGACTGAGGTGAAGTAAGCAATGAGTTGGCTATGCCAAGTCATACTTTGGATGGATCTGTTTGCTGCATGGAAGGTAAGTGTCAGATTGACCGATGATGACCGTGTGATTCGCCGATATGGATAGGATCTATGATGAAGTTTCAAACAATTTTTATAAGGGTGTTGTAAAGGCATGACATGTTATATGCCCAAGAAAGTTAGAATGGACAGAGTACAAGCTTGTCAACTTAGAGAAAATAGCGAACAAGGTAGGACGATTGGATGCTGACTCATTTTAGAAGGCCAATTTTATGAAGGTTTGTATTGAGTCGAAATTGATTTGACAAGCAAGGACAACAATTTCAAAGGTATAAAAGAATTTGGATAACCTCTAAGTTGGAAATGAAAGATCACGAATTTATCGGTAAAATTAGAGGTTGCTTGTTGTCAGGGATTCTCATGGAGGGATAAAGTCAAAAAAGTCTTCTTTGAGAAGATCTAAAAGAGGATAATCTGGCATTTTAAAATAATTCTGAAGCAAAGTTGTGCAGTCCCAGGAGGAGAAGATCAAAACAAAATCATCCATGTAAAGTGAATCTTGACTGAAAAGGAGTGGATTGATTTTCCTTGTGAAAAATCTAGAATTCGACGGTGTCCTGGGTCTGACATGCATGATTTTCCTAGTTCACAGCTAGCATGGTGAATAGATAGAAGCGAGCATTTAGGAAGATTGTTTTTGCCTGAACAGACACCACCAAATGAAGTGATTTTGATTGTAAATACAATAAGGTGGTAGTTTAGTTGGTGGAAGAGAAAAGAAGCACCTTTTCTTTCTAAAGAGCGGTTTTTCATCATTGAAGAAGATGATGTTTGAGCAATATCGTGCATGGAGTTGTTGTGTGCTTGTTGATACCAAATGGACATTCTTTCTCTTGTGTGAGTTTGCTTATTGTCAGAGGGGTTGTGAAAGTTCAAAGGATTGTCAGAGGGGGTGTGAAAGCTATTTCTTATCAAAAAAAGCCACTCATGATACATCCTCTACTTCTACTCTTCCACTAGCTGGCAAGGGGTTTGAGGAAGGAGCCCACATGGGAATGAAAGAAGGATTTGTTTGAGTTGGGAGCGACAACCAGTCATCTCTGCGACGACATGCAAGTTGCGAACCCTCACCAACATATTATGTTTCCCTATAACCTTCTCCTTCCACTTTCTCTAATCCTGGGCATAAAGGCTGGAGATCTTCCTCTAGTTTGGGGGCGACTTTACTTCTTGCCAGGATCTAGTTTCCCTTTTGGGAAGAGAAATGCTCTGTAGGACAAAACGAAGCATCTCACAGTCCGATTGAAGACATCAAGATGATAATGGCACGGCTCAAGCACTTTTGTTTCTACCAATGTTCAGTTACATATTGTGATTCTCTTTTATCACGGGTGCCAACGTATGGGTAGTTTTAAGGAATATTTTGTAACAAAATTGTGTATGGCTTTCTTGGCTTTTTCATTCTAGATGACATGTGTCTCTTGGCCTCAAGATTGTTGCTCCCTTATTTTCTATAAAAGAGAAATGAAGGCCATTAGAAAGGGTTCCAAAATCTCTGAATAGGGTCTCTTGTGTAGGTCTGGTTTGCAAGATTAGGTTCTAGTTTTGAGAAGTCATGAGTAAATAGCAAAGAATTGTAATGTCATTTTTGCAGAGAAAAATAGAAGATAGTCACTAGTTTCAAATTTCAAATGGGTTCTTTTGTAAATGAAATGTATTCGGTTATTTGATATAAGATAGCTTTTGAAGTTAATACATATATAATTTCAAAATCCTTACTCTCCTGTGTCTGATTTTATCTTCTTTTGAGTTAATGGAATCAAGGGTTTCATTTGCTTGTTACATTGTTATGATGTATGCAATTTTTCATTTCAAACTTTAATCCAAGGGGTTAATTAAAATGCTTGAATGAGATTACAAAGGGATAAAGCTTGTACTAGGATTTGATAAGTAGTTTGGGTAAGAAATTGCAAATAAAATGATACTGTAAGGCTGTATTGTTTAAGATTTAATCAACTTTTAGATAAATTTCTATCAAGTTTCAGTGATATTTCAGAAAATCAGAGCCCAATGGAGTAAGGCACTGGTATATGCTGGCATATGTCATTAGGTTACCAACTTGGTTTTTGCCTCTCGCAGTGTACACCCATTTGAGAACCAACAGGTCCATTGCATGGATTGATAAGAATGGCTCATGCTCTTTCCCTAAATTCATCATTGAGAGGAATGTTGATGAAGAAGTCGGCCCTAAAGTTGATGATATTTAAATTCGAATAAGGCCAACTAGGGCCTCAAGTGTTGATAATTGTATTAGAGTTACTGCTAATGTGGAGGTTTCAAAAACTGAGCAAGTTTGTTTTCTTGGTAATTTTGGAGTTTCAAAAACTTAGAAAAATAGTCTTCCTTGTCACTTAAAGCATATAGGAGGGCCAAGAAATTTGAATGAGTTATACCATGTAGATGTCAAGGTAGTTTAGGTGAGAAAACAAATCAGTTTTGACAAAATCTAGTTGCTAAAACTTGGCTTATTATTAAACCACTCCAAGATGGGTGTAAAGAGAAAGCAAGCAAATAATAAATGGTTTCTATAGGTGTATTGACTTATACCTATCGATCCATGAGAAGAATCATCATCTTGCCTTTATGTAGACTATGCAGGATCCTCGTCAAAGGGGTTCAGGTTCCTACATATGTAATTCATTTATCTTATGTTAGCTTACATTTTATGTGAAGGTCAATCAAATGGTCCACTACCTTGCATAGACAAGAAAAAAAATTGTTTAAAAAAAGGTCTCAAAGAGATGTGTTCTCATGGTGATGGAATGCCATGACAATCCATACTAATTTGACTATCATGGCATTCCATCACCATGAGACTACATTTCTTTAAGGCATTTTTTCTTACAGTTCACTACCTTGTCTATGTTGCCACATTTTTCATACATTGCTTATATTGGTCAAATAGTGCAAAATATATATTCAACATAGCTAGGCAATGTTCATTCGGCTCACAAATTCTCTAATTACATATAGAAAAGTTTAATATCCCATAGGTCAATTTTGATTTTTACATATAATTACATATAGAAATGTATAATATCCCATACCTTGGCAATGTTTACTTATAATTTCATATAAAAATGGTTAATATCCCTTAGGTCAATTTTAATTTTTACATATAATTATAATTACCCATATAATATCCCATTTAATTATGTAATTGAAATATCCCATTTACATATAATTATAATATCCCATAGGTCAATTTCAATTTCAAATTACTGTGCAAAGCAAAAGACTTTGAAAAACTTCATTCTCGCAAGGCAAAGCAGATGACCATTGGCGCACACAGGAATGGAGATTTGTAGGGTTAGAGATGGTGGTGAATGAAGAATTCATTCGCGCGTGCAGGAGGAGGAAATTAGTTTACAGGTGAGCAATCACTTAGCTTCATCTTATGTGCATTTCATAATATATATGGAATATTATATGGGATATTTCAATTTCATAGACATATGTAAATGGGATATTATAATTATAAATAAATGGGATACTATTTAATCAAACCTAATAGTTTTATTTAACAAATTTGTTGTGTTTGATTCATAAGAGCTTTGGTAGAGTCGATTCATTTATTCTAGCAAGCAACTAATCGCATCTATATTGGCTTTGTTTGCTTCAACAATTGACCCTTGCTTTGTAGCAATCTTATAGGCCTGTATATACCTTTGCCTAGCATCATCTATAGCTACTATTTTGTTAGAGGACTCAGAAAATGTGTAGAGAAGGGTTTGAACTCTATACTGATAGAAGGTGATGCATAGATACTTTTCAACGCTACTAAGAAGGGTGCCACGCTAAATTGGAAAATACAAAGGATTCTGAGGGACATTATGGATTCTCTAAATAAAGTTCCCGACTACGAGGTTAGACATGTTTTCAGGGAGGCGAACATGGCTATAGATTACATGGCAAACATGGGAATAAATTTAAGGACAAAGGATGACCAGGTTTTCGAGGCAATCTTGAGTGAGGATTTGGAACAAATTCTAGTGGACGAATATGAAGCCTCGTGGAGGGAGAAAAAAGAAGGCATTGGATAGGTATGACTAAGGGAGGGTATTGATATGGATTTCAAACCACAAATTTGGATCAGGAGTGACAGAGGTGATCATGATAGACAAAAACAAGGCTCCGATTACCGTGAATGAAGGGACATTGGGAGAAGGTGGCAAAAGATTAGGACACTTCAAATCCAAAGATGGATTTGGTTTTCATTGGATATCAGATTTATTTCTCTTTTAGATAGAGCCTGATGTTCGATAAGGACACGGAGTCATAAGGCTAAGGTTAAATAGGAAGGCAGATCAAGAAATGAATGTAGGAGGAGAACTGAGGGAAAATGATCCATCACTTTGGGTTGAGCTGTCAATGTGCGGAGGAGACATTTCAACAATAATGCAAGAGACTTTTTTATTGTGATGAGCTCACTTGGGATACGTTGTGGCATCTGGCCAGGGCTATTTTGGGTAGGGACAAGAACTGGTGTGATGGTTTCATCTATGAGGTGATTTTGTGCCCAATGGTTGACATCCTTGATTCCAAGGAAGCATGCATACAGATGATCGATGGCTTTGTAAGATCAATCGATGGGCAGGCGGTATCAAGTGCTATTCTGGACTTGGATTCGGGCAGATGGACTAGTGTTTTGGGTGTGTACTTCAATCTAGAACATTGCATACTGGATCCACTAGAGGAAGAGTCTGAGTTGGAGGACAAGGATACTCGGGAGGCTAGAGTTGTGTGAGAAAGGAAGAAGGATTTCATGGTAGATGCTTGGGAGGTGTTTAGGGTGGGTGTTAGAAACCGTGACTTGGGGCCCTTCAGGAGATTCCTAAAGTCAAATGGTAACTGGGTTAGTGCGGCCTCGACAGTGTATGTAGTGGACTTTGGTGAAAGGCTCGCTGCAATTTTGCGTTATTTAGAATAGTTTTTTTTGGTTTCTGCTACTACGTAGCCTGCATATGGGATGTAAGGGAGATATCCCCTTTTAATAGCACTTAATAATAAAAAAAAGAATTTATGTAATTGCAATACATGTCTGAGTTCTAATTTTCCAATATGCTTAAGGTTCCTAGTGACAAGACACATTGGTCGCCTCGCACCTCACATATAATGTCTTCCCCTAACATTCAATTTACTATCCATATACAAAAGAAGTACTCGGTACAATCCCAATATTCAAAGAACATCCTTCAAAGCCTTCATGAAGCATACAAACCCTTGCAATATCAAGAAAAATTCCCTAAAAACCCTAGAAGATCATTGAAAAGGGAAATAAATAATTCTGATTATGTTTGAAATGCACATAAGATGAACCTAAGTGATTGCTCACCTATAAACTAATTTCCTCCTATGAATCTCCTCTCTTGCGCACGAATGAACTCTTCATTCACCACCGTCTGTGAATCTGATCCTCTCCTACTTTGCCTTGCAGGAATGAAGTTTTTCGAAGTCTTTTTCTTTGCCTCGCGAGAATGAAGATTTTTGAAGTCTTTTGCTTTGCAAAGTAATTTGAAATTCAAATTGACCTATGGGATATTATAATTATATGTAAATGCAATATTTCAATTACATAATTAAATGGGATATTAAATGGGTAATTATAATTAAATGGGATATTAAATGGGAAATTATAATTATACGTAAAAATTAAAATTGATCACCTATGTGCCAACCCCAAGTGACTCGGTCATGCGAGGTAATATTTACAAAGAAAGCATCGCTTGTCCCTTATCCCACTGGGTGTATCAATGTGATTTTCAACCTTGTGGGATAAGGAAATGATAGTTTCCAAAGAGTACATATTATCCCGCGACACATTTGCATCAAGGATTTGGCACCACGGGATAAGAAGAAGGAAAGATTTACAAAGGAATCCTTATCCCATGACAACTGCAAGGTGAGAAAGAAGCAACATGGGGTAAAGAGCGGCTAAAAGAAACAAGCAATAGAGGCCTATCCTGCAATGATCCAGGAGCACTATGAGAGGCCCGCGGGATAAGGGTTATCTTAGGAACAAAGGGGAAATTTTATCCTGCAGGGTCTCCAAGTTACCATAAAATCATTATAGGGCAACACGGGACAAGTCAACAAAGAAGGATGTTATTCTTTTCTTATCCCGCGCATTCTCGCAGGGATAAGAAAAGAGTCGCGGGATAAGAAAATAACCAAGAAAAGGGTAAAAGGGCTTATCCCGCGGGGAGAAGAGATCCACAACAAATGTGAATGAAAGATCGACGGGTAAGACTCAAAGGTTAACCACAGGATAAGAGTGTTAAAGGAAAGAAGAGGAAGTCTTATCCCACAATGTGTTCCTCTTGTTTCGAGATGGCCGCGGGATAAGAGTTATAAGATGGAAATAAGGGAAAGCTTATCCTGCGCATTCTTGTGGAGATAAAAGGAGTATTTCGAGATAAGACAAAGCTAGTTCAAAGACTTAACCCGCAAACTGTAGGAACATAAAGGAAAAGGGATTGCAAGTGGAAGGCTAGGAGCAACACGGGATAAGGCTTCCAAGGTAAAACACATAAAATCTTATCCCGCAAGGATAGAAGAAGGGGTAAATGACATCGTAGGATAAATAAAACAAGGGAAATCTATAATAGAGGATTATCCTGCAGAGATAGCTGAGATGGCCAAAGGAGCTTCAAAGAATATTGATTTCTAAAGTGACAAAGGGGACTTAAGTATTGGTAAAAAATATCGGGTCTTAAGTCCTTTATTTCCTAGGAAGGCCCCACACACAACCACTTAACCCATGAAGTTTTCCACGTGTTCTAAATGATCACTTAATTGTTGACCCCAAGTAACTCAGTCGCACGGGATAAGATTTCAAAAGGAAGCGCCCCTTGTTCCTTATCTCGCAAGTGGTTTCAATGTGAATTTCAACCTGTCGGGATAAGAAGAAAGAAAGAATTACAAAGGAGTCCTTATCACGCAAAAACTACAAAGCGAGAAAGGAGCAATGCGGGATAAGGAGCAGTCCAAGAAAACAAGCAGTAAAAGCTTATCCCACAATGAACTAGGAACAATGTAAAATGGCCACGGGATAAGGGTTGACTTAAATATAAAGAGAGTTTTATCCCGCAGGATTTCCATGCCACTAGACTAGCATTATAAGGCAATGCAGGATAAGTCAACAATGAAGGATGTAATGCTTTTCTTATCCCACATGTCCCCATGGAGATAAGAAAAGAGTCTCGAGATAAAAAAATACTTAAGCAAAAGGTAAAAGGGCTTATCCCATGGGACAACAAAGATCCAAAATGACGGTGAAAATCAAAGGTGCGTCATGGGATAAGAATTGTGAAGGGGAAATAAGAGAAAGCCTTATCTCGCATGTCCCCGCAGGGATAAGAAAGATGCTCCGAGATAAGAAAATGCTAGTTCAAAAGCTTATCCTACGGATGATAAAAACACAAAGAAAGGGGCTTGCAAGCGAAAGGCGAAAGGAAGGGTTAAGATCAATGCAGGATAAGATCTCCAAAGAAAGCAAATAGAAGCTTATCTCACGAAGATAGAAGGAATGGCTGGTGACACCACGGGATAAGTAAAACAAAGGAAAATTACAATAGAAGCTTATCCCTCAGAGAAAGTTAAGATGGCCGAGGAGGCTCCATGGAGTATGAAATTCTAATTTGACATGAGGAACTTTAAGATAATTCCACATCATTATTCAAGGAAGGCCAACGAGGAATCCTGATCGTCAACTACTAGATCGACAGATGAAATTCAAAATTGGTGCCTACAATTAACCCTGTCCAACACAAATTAATTAATGGCGTCGCAATAAATTAAAAAATTAGTGGCATTCTTTCTTACCTTGCATCCAGAGAGATTTCAGAGTAGCATAGAGCAATAAAAAAGATGAATTTCAGCAATCCAACGTGCTTCCCAACATTTTCAGTTGAAGAGAAAACCAATAAGTGCTTTTTTCTTGCTTGTGTACATTATCAAACTATTATAGTAATATCTCGAGTCACCTGCATGTGTGCCCTAGAAGTTTTACTCTTGAATTTTTTTTTTCCAAGTTTTTAATCAGTCCAAGATGGAATCCCCTGTTGAGCAATTTGCTACCCCTGCTACCAAGAAAGCTTGCGTAACTGAGGCAAGATCCTCAATTCCCATCACTGAGGCTAGACCTCTATATATGGTTATGTTAGGGTTTCAAGCAGATCCGAAGCAAATATGAACTAACAATTATATGTAGATTTAAATACAAAAGTTAAAGAAATAAAATAGGACATGGATAACACAGAGATTTAACGTGGTTCACCCAGAATGGGTTACATCCACCATACACAGCCATCCAATCTTTCTTATTATCCAACAAAAAATAGTACATCAACCTTACAATGCCTTAAGCATCCTAGTTGCTTATAACCTGTGTTTTTAGGACAACAAACAAAGTCAGCCTTTTTAGGGTTTTATTACAATGTCGGTTTTCATCAACAAAAAAACGGCGAGGATACGTGCTGAGTGTACAGTACTTTGTTGATCAGTTGCCACATACCAATAGGTTCCCCCCGTGCAATAAATTTTAGGTGCCCCTTCTGTGAAACCAAGCCCTAGAACCACCCCGCAAGTATCAGAGGAGGTCGAAGCTATCTCCCCTCTGAAAGAGAAGGCCACAAAGAGAAAAAGAAAAATTGTCTAAAAGATCATCATTATCGTTTCTGATAGTGAATCTTCAGATGAGCCCTCTCCTGCTCCTGAAACAAGAAAGCCCACTCTAAAGAAGAGGAAGAGCACCAAGAAGGCTTCAGTCAAAGCCACCTCTGCTGAAACCCCATCCCCTGCACATGATGTTCCTGCTCCAGTTAATCTATCTGCTAAGGAAGCCCCAGTTACTCAAAATCCAATCCCACAAGGAGAAAACCCTTAGGAGCCAACCAAAGAGGCTGCTCAAGCAAAAGAAAGACCCCCAAGCCTCCAAAGCACTCTAGGAAGCCATCCAAAGGGGATTCATCAGGTCAGGTGGAGCAGACATTAGCATAGCCTACTTCTCCTCTTGCTCCTACCATGACCCCTAAAGAGTTGCAACAAGAGGTTGAACAAAGATTGGAAGAAATCGCACAGAGGGTAACCAGACAAACTTGGAGCCTATCCCAAGACCTGATGGAATTATTTGAGGGATCCACAATGCAAGATCATTTGAGTGTTGTCTTCAATGACAAAGAGGCAAGGTGTAGGGATGCCTTCACCAAGGAAAGGGGCTGGGACATTTTTCATTCATTCTATGGCAACAAAGACAAGTCCATCCCAGTGTGCAACCCTTGGACACTGAACCTTGGCAAATTGATGGCGCCCAATGCTTTTGTAGAGCCTATGCTCATAAGGGAGCTGGCAAAGGCATATGATGTTCCAAGCTAGATGGTTAGGACTACTGAAGGATTTGTCCTACTAGACATCTCTCCTGAGGCTATCATTCAATGTTTTGATTTAGATAAGGCTGCCCTCACAATTATAAACAGGGAAATTTGAAGAGGGACTAAACAAAAAGGACAAGTACAACAAGGATCTTGTTTCTCATTTCATGAGGAAACTTTACAAAGATTCACAGAATTATGTCCTACCATCTGAAAGGGAGCCCTTCAAGCTTAACTATTTTGAGCCCTATTTTGTTAAAACCTATTATGTACTAGGGCAGGGCCTTGGAGTCGATTGCGGGCTCACCAAATTACGCATTGATTTTATGATGATGGCCATTAACATTCAACACCCCTCAATAAATGAATTGTATGATTTTGCAAGTGCTATTCATGAGAAGATTCATGAGGGATTGGTGAGAGCTGAAAATAAGGATGAAAAATTGGTATTCTTGCACTATTCTTTGGTGTGTCACTTAATTATCTATCAAAAGAGAGCATATTGGGGCCCAAAGTTGAGAAGAAAGACAAATGATCCCTACACCAGTCTCCCTTGGCCAATGCAAAGATGGACCCGAGTTTGAGACACGGGATCTAAGTTTGATGATTTTTGTGTATTCTTTGACCATCTTGTGATGAACATTTTGACAAGACTTGGGGTAGTAGTGTCGAGGCTGCCTAAAGAGATAATCAAAATATTGAGAATAAGGAGTTGTAGGGTTGATGGACATGTCTACCCTGAGGGTGCATTCACCCACAATTTTGGGGATTTCTTCTTTTATAGCAATTGTACAATAATAAGAATTTATGTATGTGAGCAGGGACGCCATGTATTGCCTATTGTTGTCTCTCCAAGGTTAGAATTCCTTGAATTCATCTGGCAAATGATGTGGATGGAGAGAGAGGAAATCAAATCTGATAGAAAGGGAAAAATTTTCCCCAGGGTAACAGTTTTTGATGAATTTAGTGTAGGTCGTGAGACCTTGGAGAAGGTACATAATTTTTTGGTGAAGATTTACAAGCTAAGGGTTTCCCAGGCCAGTTATTTTGACCCTGAAGGCTATATAAATGACATTAGAGTAAATAAATTGAAGGAAAGGGGGTATATTCATTCTTTTGTAGAAAGAGAAGATCTGATTAGGAATGCTCATCCATGTGAGGCAGAGCAAAGGAGGAAGAAGTGGGACCTCATGAATAAATTTGAAAGGGAAAGGAAACAAGAGGATCCCAATTTTGTAGGTTCCTTTCGGCCCTTCTAGGATAATTTTGCTAGAATGTCTTTCATGTTAAGAAAGGGAGATGATAAAATAAAGGAGGAGTTGTAGAGAAGAGAGGCCAAGGAAAAGGGAGTGAAATACAAAGGAAAACCAATTGATCCAGCTCCCAAGGCTCAGGCTGAGGAAGCACTTGTAGAGTACTCCAAAGGGGGTGTACAGAAGGATGAGGGGGTAACAACAAAGCAAGTTAGGAATATTGAAAGAGGAAAAGCTAAAATATCCGATTTTACAGATATCCAGGAGGATTTTGATACTTTGGTACCGCCACCTTCTCCTCCAAAGGAAACATTCCAAGATGATGCAAATGCCAAAGTTTTCAATGATCTAGATAGGGCTCTCATCCCAAGCACAATCCCTACAAAATAAGCAGATGATGAGAGGATTATTGCTTCAAATAACTTTATGGCGGATGATAATTTTGTTAATACCCCTAAGTTTAGATCATTTTGGCTAAGGGAGAAATTGAAGAACATGTTTGATGAAGAAATCAACAATTTTGATAGGAACGATTTTGATTGCACTCCTCAAGAGGGCAGAGAAATAGTAGTGAAAAGTGAAATGCTCCTTCTCCCAGGGTGGAATTTTGAGAGAATTTTCTTGTTAGATCAGATCATGCAGCAGAAGGACCCCAATTTTTCTAGAGAGTTTGGATATCATGGCTCCAGTGTAAATATAAGTTCAAAAGCTCTCCGGTGTAAATATAAGTTCAAAAGTTTTTGCTTTATGGTGAAAGGCCCCTAGCACTAAAAATCCCATAGTTTTGCAAGGGGTTTAGCACAAAATAGGGGATGTTGTTGTAAGGACCTTAGAGGACACTACTGCTTCAGAGGCTATAGAAATTTCCAAGCATGCAGTCCAATTTGCTCAGCTGGCAATAGAGGATTTAGAGCAAAAACATATAAAGCTAAAGGATATGCATGTTGATTTGAATACCAAATACAATGAATTATTTGTTGAGAACATTGCATTGAAAGAGCGAATAAAGAAGATGGTAGCTGACTCTTCGGGAGGAATTAGATCCGAGGAGCTTGAGAAGATAAACAAAGAAATACAAAGGGTCAAAGATGAAACTATAAGCAATTATTTTAAAATTAGGAAAGATTCAATTTTGAGAATTTCAAATAAATCATTGATAAATTGGATGAAGTCCACACTTCATATTATTTGACATCCAGGCTCCTGAGTCAACTTGATGAATCCATAGCATTCTTTCAACCAATCAGAGCGACGTGGCTGCCAAAGGGTCAAGCCTTGAAGGAGGTTATGTTAGCAGTGAAAAATGTGGCTCAGCCACCTCAGATTGTAGGGGTAACTTGGAAAAATTATAATTTATTGAATAAAGAGTTACCCACCATAGAGGAGGAAAGGAAAGCATTGATGGGAATGATTGATTCTTTTCAGGGACTCAAAAAGTGGCATGTCCCTACAATTTTGACAAATGACAATCAAATTAAGAGCTTAGAAGAATGGAAACAGGGTTTCCAAGAAGCAATAAATATCATCTTGACATCCTTGGAAGGTGATCCAAACCAAGGAGATACATTTCTTAATATTGTTGATAAAATTATGGAAGTAGAGCAAATGTATCATAGGTTTTCCCTAGGAGTAGCAGTTGTGCCTACCCATAAAACAAAGGAAGCTATGAATAAATTGCATAGCCTGAAGGGTTTTTCTTGGCTAGCTGATGAGATTGAGGCCCCACATAAAAACTACTGCTCCTTGGAAGAAAAGAAGCCTGAAGAGGAGGATTGGTCACAATCTTTCCATTTTTGCTACTCCTAAAAGTTTTGTGCAGGATGTTCATTTTGGAAAAATGATTAGAACACTCAGCTGGTAAGGAGCAGTCTCCAAGACACTTGCCACCACATGCCAAATTGCAGTTTTTGATCCTAACAGAAGCAGATATGGAGTACAGATGTGAGAACATCTTTTGCAAACCCACAACTCGAGCTTCCAGGATGATGCCTTTTCAACCACCATCATTCAATGCAGGTTGCACACATAGGTCAAGGTCTTAGGATTTAGGTCTTTTTTATAATGCAATTAGATTTTGACATGTGTCTTCTTCGACTTGAGGCTTGTTTTGCTCCCTTGTTTTATAAAAGGGAATTCATGACCAAGAAGAAGGATTCTAGACTCTTGATTTGTATGCATTAAAGAAACCTCAATATAATAACAAAGAGTCTTCTAGCAGTTTTGGTGACTCACTGTAATATTTTCATGAATGTAACAATTTTATATTGAAAATCAATAAAGAGAACATTCATTTTTGGCTCATATCTTTTCTGCTATGTTGTATGAATTGTTGTGTTAATGACATATGCAATTTTTCTTCTCCAAGGGGGAATGTGTATTTTTGGATGGCTTTCATTTCAAGCTAAATAAACTAAATTATGTCTTGAATACTACAACAAATTCTGAGAGAGTGTGAGGAGGTTGTGAATGCATTCTCAATCTAAACATTTTAAGCAAGTCTTAACTGTTTAGTATTGGACTTTAATGTTGATAATGTTACTTTATTTGTCACTAGGATTATGATTTGATTTTGTTTTCCCTTAGAACATGCACTGATCACACTGTCTTGAAGTTTGTGGGTCATCTTTTCATTCTTATTTCACCTTTTATATTCAGTTTTCTAGTTTTTTTGTATTAGAAGTAGAAGTAGATTAGAGCCATTTTCAATGCAAGCAAAAGTGATAAGAAACTAAGGTTCAAGCCAGAATTCATAGTATGTTATGCTTTTTCTTGGTATATTTTTATTGAAAGCATATGTTGCATAATGCAATGTCAGTTAGCATTTAGCCAGTATATGGATAACAGTGCAATAGGTAAACCCGCCTAGGTCTTGCGAAGCCTGAAGAAAAGAAGATTGCAACTTCCATGCTAATTCTTGTTCATTGGTGAAGTCCAATATTGAGTCTGTTAACGAGTTAGTGGCTATTTCTCTAGGATTTAGGATATGTTGATAACCTATATATGTATTAAAATTTTGAGCTTTGGGTGCTTTTTGGGGTCACTAATGGAGTAGAAGAACTAGGAAAGTATATGTACTAAACTATAAAATTCATTGTTTAATATGAGGGTGAAATGCATGTAAAGTGATTTAGTGTGTATGCCATGAAACACATGCAAAGGGTAAACATGGGAAGTGTTGGTATTATCTGCAACACTTCTTAATGATCCTTTAATGCAACACACATTCTCTAAGGTATTCTCTACAATAGATCATGCAAATATCATAGACTTGTTAATATATCAAGATTGGAAAACATCATCTCCTTGAATTAGATTAAGAGCATATATACAAAATAGTATCAGGTGCATCATACATCATAATAAGAATCATTGTGTTATTGCATAACAAACCATTAAAATGATTCATCCATTAAATTTTTCATAAATATCTCAGTAGGGAACACAACATGGTGCAAATATTTGTAATGTAAAAGTATAAATGACTTGACATGTAAGGATATATGTAAAGATAATCACAAAGTACAAGTCCTCCCACATAATTACAAACAAGTCCTCCCACATAATCACAACATTTAGATTTCACCAAAAAAATCAAGAAATCAATATCAAATAGATAATATACTAATCACATACATCATTCATTTAAATCATGTCATTGATCTCCTTCTTCATCCAACTCTTTGTCTGTATCTTCTGATCCAGAATCATCATTGTAAGGATTATTGGTCATATCATCATCATCGTCTTCATCATCATCATCATCATCATCATCATCATCATCATCATCATCATCATCATCATCTTCATCTTCATGAACATTAACTCCTACATCATCGTGATCTTGTTCCTGTTCTTCGACATCTTTGTTGGGCACATCATCAACTAACTATTGATCCTGATCATCATGTATATCATCTTCTAGTTCTTTTGTGTCTTCTTCTTCCATGACATTATACTTTACTGACCTTCCTCTAGGATCATGTCTAACAACAAATGATCAACCCAGTTTATGTGGAACCTCTGAGTAAAATACCTGCTCACATTGGCTTGGATGAACATAGGGCTAATTTCCAACTCACTCAAACGACCTTGTATTGACCATTGTAAATCCATTATCATGTTCAATAACAGTTCTGTCAGGATCATTTTCATTCAATTGTAGCTTGTACCATTGGACGATGAAAAGAACTAATTTGAAGGACCCAAAGTCACACTTAAGTATATCATCCAAAATCCCATAGTATCGATTTTTTGAGACTTGAGGATGTATGTCGCTTCTAGATGAAACATTAGTCACCTAAAATACTGCAGTTATCCCAGAATCACAAGTTTTCTTCGTGTCATCCAACTTTTTGATGCGAAATTTATGACCATTGTACCATATAGCCTTGTGGTGTTTCACCTACAATATGTCAAACATGTAAAAATTATTGCATCGCCAGGTGATAAACATATTTACTTAGTCGAATGTATGAAAACACACACACACACACACATATACATTATTACAATTAAAAAAAATTTAAATAATATGGGTGATTAATATATTTATACATACTTGTTTATCTCTTAAACCATATGCCAAATCAATTTCCCTTGGTGTAACATTGGAATCTCTATTACGAGGAGCTTCTTTAACCAATGAATCCACACCTTCCCATGTTAATGCCCGACCAGATTGTTGACATCTTTCAATCCATACCGTCATCCAATCAAGATTGTTTGCGACATACAAATGTAGTGCATCCCACTCTTGAACAATTGTAGAAAAAATAACTAGAAATTTACAACTGATGTATATTAAAGATTAAGAATTAATTAACTACAATATATTTAAAAACCAAATATAAAATGTATTCAGATTAATGTCCATGAACATCCAATAATTACCTCTCACTTTCCTCAATCTACCTTTCCCCATCAGGTACTCCCCTTTGAATTTGTTAATGGAGTTGGGATCCCAAATGCAATCTACATGGATCTTTGCCGCAAAATTAGGAAGATATTCAATAATGTACACCATAGACTGGTATACCATATATCCCTCCACCATAGAACCCTTAGGATTTTCTCTTTCTCGAACCAAAGCCGTCAAAAATTTCAAGTGCCTCTCAACCATCCACATTGACCTTGTGTGTACAGGTCCACACAATTCAATCTTGTCAACTTGGTGTATGAGGTAGTGTTCTTGTGCATTGAAAAATGTCAAAGGTAGACACTTTTGCATTTCACACATTAGATGAAGAATTTTTGTCTTCCAATATTCAATATCTTCTTTATGGATTTTTTTAGATGACAACCATCTACAAGTGATTTGAGACGCAAATATATTAACGAGAATTAACAAAATAATATACAATATATTACATAACAAGTAAAACAAATGACAAATATAATACCTATACAACAAATTAAACAAACAACACTACTTACCTCATGTATTTTCCAAGATCATATATAACTTGCTTGACATTATTGTTGAAGTGGTATGCGAGAGATAGAGGTAGAACGTTTTGCAACAATTATAAAATGACCATTTCATTATTTTTCCAAAACTAGTAATAAACATAATACAATGAAAAGTACACGCAGTATACAAATATATAGAAAATATACAAGAACATGAATTACCTGAATTAAGGTATGACAATTATGCGTTTTCATCCTTGGCCCAAATCCACTTTTCTTTGTTATGAGATTGTTTATGTTCGCAACAAATCCTATGGGAAAACAAATTTTTCATATGATCTCTTTTATAGCATTTCTTTGTTGCTTCGTTAATAACCAAGGAAGGGCACTTATATTAATCCGATCTCCATCACTATTTAATAATTGAATGACATTTTTCATTGCATGATTGGATTCCTGAATGTCACTACAAATTTTGACAATTTTTTCTTTGTCACGTCTTCCATCCAATATTTTCCATAACGTCTTTGTTATATTATTTCTAATATGTATAGTATCAAACAAATGCACAATTTGTAGCTGCTCATAATAGGGCAGCCTACCGAATTGTCTGGGATAACTTTTTAGTCCCTTTGGAAGGTGGTAATTAATGCCTTGACGACCTTCATGAAGCATATAAGTTTAAAAATTTAACAACGACAATCATCGTCAATTACAACATGAGTAAACAAAACACAATATAAAAATAGAAATTCCAAACATATCATATATGATAGATAAACAATTAGATTGAATGACATTACCTTGACAATTAATTCTATTATATTCCAACCTCCATAGGTGAGGTGTCATTCTTCGTGGTTTTGATGTAGTCTCTGCTTTCCCATTGAAAATATGTTTTTTAGTAGTTTGATACTTACGATTTTTGTGGAGGAAGTGCCTATACTCATCAAACACTTGTTTTCCTAAACTTGTTGAATGACGAGATTTCATCTTTGAATCACAAACTAGACATGCAAATTTTCCCTTTGTTTGAAGACCTACAAGATCATGTATAATTGGATTAAATATGTTAATTTTTATAATTATACATATTGAATGGATTTTTTAAAAAAATCTATGATTTATACTTTAAAAAATTAAACATTATTAAAGTGCGCAAGTTGAACATTATAACATACGACAAAACTGTGTTAGCCCTAGGGCATCATGAATTATCGATACAAGCATTGCATGGAATTGAAATTGTCTTTGTCCTATTGGTCTAGAGACGTCATACATAGTGACACCATTCCATAACTCCAGCAACTCGTCGATAAGAGGCTCGATATATACATTCATATCTTTAACTTGGTACTTACCTAGTTGAATGAATAAAACATTACATAATTATTATAACCATTTTACTGCAATATATATAATTTAATGTACATGATTGGGTAAGTGCACAAAGATGGTGGTCATAAAAGTGGACACCACCCAAAAAAAACATGGAAAAACAAGTAGCGCGTACGCGGTTCTAAAATTTGAATTCATTGCGTACACGCTTAGGTTTGTTGTTCCCCATACACGTTGCTTTTAGGAAAATGAGCACCTACGCGCTACCCCTAGGAAAATGAGCGCATAGGTGCTACTTATAGGAAAATGAGCGTGTACGTGCCAATAATCCCAAGATAACCTCATACGCAGTGCCTGTCAAAAAAAGTTTTTTTAAAAAAACTGGGTGTTATTTTCCTGTGAATAGCATGTTTTTACTTTGTTTTTTCTTCATTTTCTCTCCTAAACCGTGAACGGGGTGCTAGATTTTTCCTCCAAACTATGGATCAAGGTTAGTATTTGTTTATTTTTGTCTTTCTTTCCCGTTTGTTCAATTTGTTTTACATTTTGAATTTAATTTCATTAATTTTGATTAGGTTTTTTCATTTTTTGTTTCAAAAACTAGATTCTTCTAATCCACAACAAGAACAACCAAATGCACCTCCTAAAAACCCACAAGAACAACCAAATGCGCCTTCTGAAACCCACAAGATACACCCCCAATTCCTCCTTTTGACCACACACCTGAAACACAGGAGCAATTAATTAATCAGTTAGAAAAAAATACATCTAAAATCAATAGACTGATTGTTAAATTGAAAACATCCAAACTTGAGCATCATCAATCCCTCGCCACTAGCCTAGAAACATTAGCTAGTGGTGTCATAGTTGTTTCCACATAAATTACCAAATGGGGAAGCTTAAGGGATAGGTGTCGTCAATTCTATGTCGATGGGCTATCATACAAGGGAGTAAAAAACAAAAATATTAGTAAACAATAAATATGTACCCTTTTCGTTGATCCCAAAACTGGTCAGTCATTACCTCTTAATGCAAAGAGGTTTCCCTACATGGGTGTACCAATGTGCAGATGAAGAATCTTTTTTGGCAAAGGTGGTGGATGGTCTTTGATGATCCACCTTGTAATAATTATGAGGTGCCATTATATTTTTTGAGAAAAGTATATTGTGAGTTTGTGCTCAATGTGCGCCCAAACTATTTTGATAAAAGAGAGTTCCATGGTAGAGGTGGTGGCTCTTCCCAAGATAGACTTGGAGCCCGTAGGTGATTACCCGCGGAGAGTCACCCCCCCCTACTACCCAAACCCAAGGTGCATCAGGTTGTCTCAGTAGAGCTGAAAGAGTCGATGGAGCTACAGACTCTTTAGGCGGCCACAACGTTGATTGGTGCCATCATCTAGCATGGGACGTTGTTAACACACCCTATTATATTGGATGATGAGCCATTAGTTGTTGTAGGTGGCGACAAAGAGCCCATCCAGCATATGTGTGTCAATTGCTTGGGGATATGCTCGGGTATAGATGATGTAGCCGGTGCAGATGGATCCTCATCTCATCTATGCATGATTTGCGGGAGTAGATGTCAAGCCCACACGATTGAGGATTTCGCACTGACAGATGAGTTGATGGACATGGTGTTTGCCCATGAGCGACAGACACAGGTGTGTTGATTTGAATTCATAGCATTTTATTTATTAGTCACTTTAAATTTGTAATTAAATAAATGAATTTTCATTTATACATTGATTTAAATTGAGACAAATAATATTCATTTCAGGATGCAGCAGCGGTATCCCATACTCCTGCTCCAGTTACTATAGCTGCAACTTCGATGCCTGAGGTATAAATTTTGTAACATGTTAAAATAGAATAGTACACTTTGAATTCAAAAAAATACAAGATATACTAACTATCTTTAATGTTTGGTCCAATTTTTGGTTTGTAGGTGTTGACAAGGGACCAAATGTGCCAGATTGATGACATCACGCTCTCAGCGACCGATTTTGGTCTACAAGGCTATACGGTATCATATTTTGTACAACCCTTTTTATGTATTGTTTTGATGGAATATGCAAGTCATCTCATTTTAGATTTTTAAAATTATGTTTAATTTATTATCTATACTAATATCTCATGTTAATTTTGTTTTTAGGGTACCCCCTCAACGTCTAGGGCTTGTCCTAAAAAAAAGAATTCCTCAAAGACGCCAAAACGTGGGAAGAAGGTAATTGAACACATTTTTAGTTGTACAATTGTTTGAAAATATTGAAATCAAGTATTAGTTGGGTTCTGTAGATTGATTAGTGTTTTTTTATCTATTTTACATGTACAACAGCCATTGATCTATTTGGATTTGTTGAATGCACCTGATTCGCTCGTGGATCAAAAGAGGGCGGAGGTATTTATCTCTACTTTATTTTCTTGATTTCATGATTATATGCACGCATACATGTGAACTTGTGATATATTATAATCTTATAGTTTTTTCATACAGGAAATATCCATACCTATTTCATCAATGGCGAACCCTCCTCCGTGCACTGGAGAAGCATCTCAAGATCCAGTACACTTTTGTTTGATATGTAAAATTAATTGTTTTTAACCTACAATACTTATCATTATATTAATTGTGTTTAGTCTTTGAACATTTTTTGTATAGGTAATAGCGACAGTTTCTCCATCGATGGTGAGCCATCCTCAGTCCATTGGAGAAGCATCTTAGACACAGGTACGCCATTGTTCTCTATATTATAGCTTTTAAGTGTTTTTGATATATTTATGTTAGTACATTGTATTAATTGTACATTTAATCTACAATAGACCCCTTCGTGGTACGGCCATAACGTGGATCCATTTAAGTATGTCTTCAAGAAAACTCCTAAGAGTGACAAGGAGAGGAGAGCGAAGACATTAACTCCTAGATCAGCCGATGAGGTAATCTACATTTCAATTGCAAAGGAATTATACTTAAATGCATAGTTATGTTGTTAATTATGAACTATTTTTTACAAAAGAATTCTAACTTGGGTTTTGAATTGTGATTTTGCAACCATCTACAGAGCCGCGTACTGCATTGAAGAGGCTTGATTTTGATGATCCACCACAAGTTTAGGATCATATAGTGTTAGTTTTGGCATAGAATTACCAATACATGTAGATATATTCTACATTTTTATTGTATATCGATTTGGACATGAAATATGCCACTTTTTTGTAATACTTGTATTGACTTGGCAGACATGCCTTTTTAATATATATAAATGTCAATATTCAATCTAATAAATGTGTACTGAGTTCATTATTTTGTATTCGTTGTATTTTGTGGTTGTCCTTTTATAAATTTAATTGATCATTTGCTTATGTAATCAACAATATGAATATAAACAACAAAAATATATGATATAAAACATTGCAATCATGGAATATAATTTGATAAAATTTCTAAAATGTTGAATTAACCCTACAAAACTCCTTGTATTCAGTTCATTATTGTGTATTCGCTGTATTTGGTGGCTTCCCTTTTATAAATTTAAATGAATATTTGCATATGCAATCAACAATATGAATATAAACAACAAAAATCGACAATATGAATATAAACAACAATATGTGTTTGGTGCGAGAGCACCCTCACATTCACAATGGTCAAATTTTGTTCATTGTGTGCACAAACTGATGTCGCAAGTGTGTCCAAGTGGGTAGGTTTATGCTAGGCATGCCCCTATCATGCATTCCAAAGCACCAGAACCTTGAGAGTCATACCATACCGGTGCGATCTCTCCCCCGAATCCAAAAAATTGTCAAAATTTGATGGACTGTTTCTTCAAATCCAAGAAACATAAGGTCAATCCGTTTGAACCCATGGGGTCGCATGAGGGTCCTCTACAATGTACTATCTCAATTTTTGATGACTCGGAGCCATTTTCAATTGGTAACATTTTTTCGCTTGCTACAAAAATCGTTAGTTGCATGCAATGCAAAGTTGCAAAATTGGCTAGAATTGATTCAGTTCATCGTGTGCACAAACCAACGTCACGAGCACATTTGGATGGGAATGTTAACACTAGGCATGCCCCTTTTGTGCATCCCAAAGTGTTAGAACAACGAGAGTCATACCGTACCGGGGCAATCTCTCAAGTGCCCTGAGTCCAAAAAATTGTCAAAATTTGACAAACTGTTTCTTCAAATCCAGGACACATATGGTCGATCCGTTTGAACCTGTGGGGTTGTGTGGGGCACCTCTACAATGGCCTATCTCAGTTTTTGATGACTCGGAGCCATTTTCAATTGGTAGCATTTTTCGCCTGCTGCAAAAATTGTTAGTTGCATGCAAAGTTGCAAGATTGGTTAGAATTGATTTGGTTCATCGTGTGCACAAACTGACGTCATGAGCATGCCTGGGTGGGAAGGTTTACACTAGGCATGCCCCTTTCATGCATCCCAAAGCGTCAGAACATCGAGAGTCATATCATACCGGTGCGATCTCTCAAGTGCCTTGAGTCCAAAAAATTGTCAAAATTTGACGAACTGTTTCTTCAAATCCAAGACACATATGGTCGATCCGTTTGAACCCATGTGGTCATGTGAGGCTCCTCTACAATGGCCTATCTCAGTTTTTGAAGACTCGCAGCCATTTTCAATTGGTAGCATTTTTTTGCCTGTTGCAAAAATCGTTAGTTGCATGCAATGCAAAGTTGCAAGATTGGCTAGAATTGATCTGGTTCGTCGTGTGCACAAACCGACATCATGAGTGCATCTGAGTGGTCAAGTTTACACTAAGCATTCCCCTGTCGTCCATCCCAAAGCGTCGAAACATCGAGAGTCATATTGTACCTGGGCGATCTCTCAAATGCCCTAAGTCCAAAAAATTGTCAAAATTTGACGGACTGTTTCTTCAAATCCAGGACACATATGATCAATCCGTTTGAACCTGTGGGGTCACGTGAGGGTCCTCTCTCAGTTTTTGATGACTCGGAGACGTTTTCAATTGGTAGCATTTTTTTGCTTGCTGCAAAAACCATCAATTGCATGCAATGCAAAGTTGTAAGATTAGCTAGAATTGATTTGGTTCATCGTTTGCACAAACCGATGTCACGAGTGCATTCAGATGGGAATTTTTATGCTAGGCATTCCCCTGTCATGCATCCCAAAGGCTAAAACATCGAGAGTCATACCGTACCAGGGTCATCTCTTAAGTGCCCTGAGTCCAAAAAATTGTCAAAATTTGACGGACTGTTTCTTCAAATCCAAGACACATATGGTCGATCCGTTTGAACCCATGGGGTTGCGTGAGGCTCCTCTACAATGGTCTATCTCATTTTTTGATGACTCGAAGCCATTTTCAATTGGTAGCATTTTTTCGCCTGCTACAAAAACCATCAATTGCATGCAATGCAAAGTTGCAAGATTGGCTAGAATTGATTCAGTTCGTTGTGTGCACAAACCGACGTCGCGAGCATGTCCGAGTGGGTAGTTTTACGCTAGGCATGCCCCTGTCATGCATCCCGAAGTGCCGGAATGTCGAGAGTCATACCACACCGAGGCGATCTCTCAAGTGCCATGAGTCTAAAAAATTATCAAAATTTGACGAACTATTTCTTCCAATCCAGGACACATGGTCGATCCGTTTGAACCCATGGGCTTGCGTGAGGCTCCTCTACAATCATCTATCTCAGGTTTTGATGAATCGGAGCCATTTTCAATTGGTAGCATTTTTTTGCCTGCTGCAAAAGCTGTCAGTTGCATGCAATGCAAAGTTGCAAGATTGGCTAGAATTCATTCGGTTCGTCGTGTGCACAAACTGACATCACAAGCGCATCCAGGTGGGTAGTTTTATGCTAGGCATGCTCCTATTGTGCATCCCAAAGTGCTGGAACATTGAGAGTCATACCCTACCGACGCAATGTAGAAGTTGCTTGACAACTTTTTTGACAATTTTTTTGACAACAATGACAATTTTATTTCAAATTGTATCTAGTCTCAATCTATGACCCCTATGACCCGATAATGACTCAAATAATTCTCTATGATTATACAAGAATAAAAAATTCTCATGATTGACCAAGGACACATCACATATACTCAAAACATAGTCATAAAGCATTGACACACAAAATAGTCACATATTATTCTAAAATTTGCCTCTAAATATGGTCAAATCAGCTCTTGGATATTTGATTATACAAAAAAATGTCTTACAAATCATCTCATGGACTTTTATACAAAATTTGGCATTACAATATGTGTGATTCAACTCATCACCATTTTAATATACAAATCATCTCATGGGATTTTATACAAAATTTGGCATTACAATATGTATGATTCAGCTCATCGTCGTTTTAATATACAAAATTTGGCATGTACATATGTACAAATCAGCTCATTGCCATTTAAATATACAAAATTATGTCCGTAAACATGTAAAAATCAGCTCATGGGCATTTGCATATACAAAAAATGAATATAGAACAATTTGTCGATAATTTCTACAAAATTCTCAAAATCATTCTACTCTGAACCGTAGAATCAATCAAGTGAGCCTTCAGGATAAGCTCTAACCTGTATTGTGTCAAGTATTGCCTCGTGGTCAGATTCATGAACTTTCCATAAAATCTTGTTATGAGGTCTACCACGATACTTAATCAAATGAATATTTGTTGCAACAACAAGGTTAGAGAAATGAAGAATATGTCTGTGTGTTTCAAAGTCCTCGAACAACCAAACATCAGAATTCTTGATAGGGTATCTCCGAAGCCATGTTCCTGTCATGACAACAGACCCTATTGGGTACTCAATACCCTCTCCGTCAATGATTGTGGTTGTCAATTTTCTTTTTGGCTCAACACAAGGACACAAATAGTAATTTGTTCTTTCTTCATTTTTCTCTTCTACAACAACTGCATACACATGACCTGCATTTTATAAAGTGTTAATTAATTCCAAAAATAAATTATGATATACAACAAAATGAACCAAAAAGAATACTTGCAAAAAAATTAACTCAAAAAATCACCTAAATCCACTAGGTTGGATACATGGTCAAAATCCACTGATGTCTCCATCTAGCTCAATTGTAGTGCTTTGGGAATTTGATATGAATCAATGGGAACCAACAGTCTAGAAGACCATTTGTCAACCCACTCTTGTGATTCACATTCTTCCCACAAACAATACATGCATGAAGAGCAAAAACATACCATCTGTCTCATATAAATACCCATGAACTTGAATTTGAACTCATAAATGAGTGCATGTCACTATATCCTAGAACTGTACAACAATCTAGATAGTTTTCAATATTAGATTCAGTGATCAACCAAAAATATCTATGAACCATTGACGTACC
Organism: Cryptomeria japonica; assembly: GCF_030272615.1. NCBI lineage: Eukaryota > Viridiplantae > Streptophyta > Pinopsida > Cupressales > Cupressaceae > Cryptomeria > Cryptomeria japonica. Next base: position 456,136,830 of record NC_081408.1, on the reverse strand, counting down.
TGGATTACCTAGACCCATAGTAGACTTACACCATCGCACAATTATTTATGCATCTATCAACTCAACACCACCTTCGTACTTCAATTCTTCTTTAGCTAGGGCTCTTTTCACACATGCTCCTACACCATCGTGCTCTCCCTTACCATGTCCAGCCTCAATGAAATTCCAAAAATGTTGTACACTGCTTGTCATATGCATCCTTGGCAACCAATAAAACATCCTTGCATTCTTGAATTGTGCGGTGTATATATTTTACCATATTAAGTGTCAGTTGTATCGTATGTTCCTTTCCCTTAAACTATCATAGAAAACTTTAAAGCATCCTTGTACAAACTCCGATGAATGAGTACGATCATCACTTATGTAGAAGTGATACTCTCTTACAACCTTTCTATCCTCCTTTGTGCTATCATACGCATGCATGAATGAAATGTGTACAAAAATAGAAACTTGTGTAGAGTGATAATACATAGATTGCACTTCATTTTGAGGTTGTAGTGTATAATTTTCAGCGAAATTAATGATAGAGACAATGGTGCCAAGAGGAAATGTGTCCTTACATAACTTGAATTGCTCATCTAACCATCGAGCTCTATGTGTATGCATTATGTACTCATAAACTAGTTTCTCTTGAAACATTTTCATAGATTTAGCTACACATATATCACTTTTCACTAGCTCACATCTCTTCAAATCTTTTCCATCTTTAACTCCATATGTGTCTGTCTTGTATTTTCTGAAAGAAACTAGTTTCGTACCAATTTCATGTGTGCTCTCCAAATGTACGCATCTTGGTAAACGTTGCAAACCACCACATATAGCACAAGAACCTTCCAAACAAGGCATCTTATAATAAATGCAACCATCATGTCTATTACATAACACACTTGAAATAAATTCTCTTACCAACTTAGGAGGTGCTTGTATAGTGCATTCCTGCAAAACATTGTTAGTGTGCAAAGTAGAACAAATATGACAAAAAATATCATAGTGCATGATAAATTCAATATGCATCCTACAACACGTAGTGCGTACATGATTAATCTTAATATAAAAAGGTTTTGTCATTTCAAAAAATCTTTGAGAAATTCTTATTTGAGGAAACTTTTGAAGGAATCTTTCATAAAATTTAGTTTGATTCATATCCAAATAGTGTTTGGCATGTGGCTCACGATTTTTAGATCCAATTCACCTTCTAACAACATCTCTTTGGTTGGGTGAAACTCTTGTGTTGTCATGCCAAAATGTTTCAATTAATGTTCTTAGTGCATCAATAACAACCTTGTCTTTGCGCAGTAGTCTACCCGAGAATGCCCAAAGAGAATTATTTTTAGGTTCATCTATTTTTTCCCACCTCTTTAATGCTTTACTTAATGTTGTTCTACTAACATTTAATGACTTACTTGTTTTGCTTATCAAACAATCTTTTTTTATTTTCTTGCTCATTATGGTTGATGTAATGACATGTCGAGTAACATTAGAATCTTTAGTACGTGATTTTGAACCAATAGCTTGAAATGCATCAAATATATTTCTCACAATAGTTCTTTCGCTGTTACTTTCAGATGATCTTAGGCCTAGAATTTTCATTGTCTCTCTAAAATTCAAATATTTAATCATTTGAACAATTAATTGACATCTTGTGGTTTGATTTAAGTTTTCAAAATAGTTTTGCCATATTATTTTAACCATTCTCCTATAAGTTCATTCATTCATTTTATTGGGCATTGGCTTCAATATATTCTCGTCAATGTCAATTAGATACTTTGGTTTCCTACGAATGATTCTAGGAGGTGTTAACATCGGTGCATTGTGTACATTCAATTCATCAAATAGAGGTGTATGTTCATCATTTAATTGATTATTCAATGTGGTATCTTTTTCAATTGCATTAGGTTCATACGGTAAATAAAATGTCTCTTCTTCAATTGCATTAGGTGCATTATGTTCGTTTGGTAAATCGAATTGAGATGTTGAGGATGACATACCTTCTTCTCTCATTGTTCTTATGTCACGTAATTTCTTCATACATTGCCTTTGTCTTTCCTTTTCAACCTCTCGTTGTTCCATCGTTCCTCGCTTTTTCTTTCCCATGGTTGATATGGATTGTCCTAAATAGAATCATATTACATATATATGTAAACAAAGGTTCATAAACAAACAAATAACCATAAATATGCATCTTATCACTGTTTTTTGGAATCAAACTATTAAACAATCACAATACTATTGACAAAACTAATAAGAACAACAATTCAGTTATTTGAAATCATGCAAAAACAAAAAATTCACTTACTTCTATGTATAAAATAGTGATAGAAGTGTAGACATAGTTCAAGTGGGGCCTTCAACGACCTCAAAAACTTCTTTTTAGGCTGTTGAGGATCTTGGGAAACTAAAACTATGTCTATGTACCGCGTACGCGTTGTTAGTCCATAAAATGTTAGCAAGCCCAACGATATTTTTTTTCCCATTCTATACTAATAAGTAGCACGTATGTGCTCCTAAGCCTAAAAAATGTTATCGCAGGGTAGCGAATAATGGGCTCAGTACCCTGTACGTGCTTACAAGTAATAAGTACCACGCACGCGCTCCTGCACCTTAAAAAAGTTATGACAGGGCAGTGAACTAATAGGTTCAGTACCTCGTACACGTTATTGGTAGTAGAAAAAATGTGAATGAAAAGGGAGGGAGGGAGGGAGAGAGAGAGAGAGGGAGAGTAGGGGGGAGGGACAGAGGGAGAGAAGATAGGGGGGTGGGAGAGAAGAATGGGTATGGAGGAAGGGAGAGGGAGAGTATGGGGGAGGGAGGGAGAGGAGAGGGGGGAGGGGGAGGGCGAGGGGGAGGAAGAGAGAGAGAGAGAGAGAGAGAGAGAGAGAGAGAGAGAGAGAGAGAGGAGGGAGAGGGAGAGAGAGAGGGGGGAAGGAGGGAGAGGGAGAGAGAGGGAGAGAGAGAGGGGGGAGGGAAGGTAGAGAGAGGGAGAGAGGTAGAGGGAGGGAGAGAGGGAGAGAAGAGGGGGGGAGGGTGGAAGAGAAGAGGGGGGAGGGTGGAAGGGAGAGGGAGAGTAGGGGGAGGGAAGGAGAGAGAGAGAGAGAGAGAGAGAGAGAGAGAGAGAGAGATGAGAGAGAGAGAGAGAGAGAGAGAGGAGGGTAGAGGGAGAGAAGAGGGGGGGAGGGAGGAAGGGAGAGGGAGAGACACAGACAAAGAGAGGGGGAGAGTAGGGGGGAGTGAGAGAGGAGGGGGAGAGAGAGAGAGAGAGAGAGAGAGAGAGAGAGAGAGAGAGAGAGAGAGAGGGGGGGGGGAGAGTAGGGGAGGTGAGAGAGGAGGGAGAGAGAGAGAGAGAGAGAGAGGGAGAGAGGGAGAGAAGAGGGGGGAGGAAGGGACCTATAATGACACCAAATAGCACACCATAGGACCTATAATGACATGAAATAGTGTCCTAATGGGTCATAGAACACCATATGACCCCTTAGGACACCATATGGTGTTGTTATGTGTCGTATGGTGTCTTAAGGGGTCATATGGTGTCCTAAGGGGTCACAGGACACCATATGACCTCTTAGGAAACAATAAGACCTCTAATGACACCTAAGGGGTCATATGGTGGGCTAATAGGAATTAAAGAAGAAGAGAAAGAGGGAGGGAGAGAAAAAGAGAAAGAGGGATGGGGTATGGAGGAAGGGAGAACGGGAGAGAGCGAGCAAGAGAGGGATGGGGTATGTGGAGAGAGAGAGAGAGAGAGAGAGAGAGAGAGAGAGAGAGA